>NW_012112364.1:5478093-5546349 GCF_000951035.1 Colobus angolensis palliatus | reverse complement strand
GGAGGCATAATGCTGGAATCTACCTGGCTTCTGGAGAGGCCACAGGAAACTTAACAATGGTGGCAGAAAGTGAAGGGGAAGCAGGTACATCTTACAAGATAGGAGCAGCTGCAAGGGGCGGTGGGAGGTGCTATACACTTTTAAACAAGCAGATCTCACAAGAACTCACTGTCACGAGAACAGCACCAAGAGGATGGAGTGAAACTATTTATGAAGGATCCACCCCCATGATCCAGTCGCCTCCCAGCAGGCCCCATCTCCAACGATGGAGATTAGAATTGAACATGCGATGTGGTTGGGGACACAGATCCAAACCATATCAGCACCCCTCAGTGTGTGTGGTGGAATCTGGTTCTGCAGTGGCCCACGCTGGCAAACCAACTGGAGGTATTACAGATGGAACTTCCTCTGATTTCCTGCACTAAACCCAGCTCTTCATATTTTCTCTATGGGTCACTTAGACATTGTTTTCCCAACATATATTTAATTGTAGTGTGACTCCTGGGCAGCAGAAACTTCAGATTCCATAGACAACTTGTTCCATCAAATCCCGTAGCTATGGGTTCTTGAGGATTCTCCCCATATCAAATCATGAGGCAGTGCGGGCCATCCGCACAGTGCTCAGAGCCCACTCCTGGGCGAGTCTGAGGAGCGTATTGCCTGGTGGTGGAGAGTGCTTCGGACAGGAAAAGGGGAGCTTTCTCCACGCCTTCTCTTCTGATTGCTGGCTCAACCCCAGTGTGCTTTCCCATCCTGCCATGTTTTTTACGGCATGCCCCACCTGGTCTCAGTTGTCATCTCTGGCTTCAGGCTTCATGAAGGCCCTTTATGCTCAAGATTAATGTGAACTGCTGCTCTGGACACAATAACTGGGAACTAACCTACAGAGACTAGGAGGGGAACAACCCGAGTTTAGCTACTAGACACATTTAGGACACATTTAAAAATTACATGTGCAAAATTATGTATTCCAGTTTACTTAAAAACTAAGGAGAAGCAGTGCCTTTGGGCTGAGTTTAAAACATGACAACCATTTTAATTTTCCTTCTGCATAGAATGAGGAAATGTGGGACTATCGCTCGTGATTTGGGAAGTGGGACAATGTAAAGACTGCAAACAGCGGAGTTTCTACATTGGTGGCTCATATGCAGTTTGTGTCTACTTGCTTTTCATCATCATTCTCGCATCATATAGGAGACCTAGGAGACCAGCTCTCTATCCTCGGCCAAATTGTGCTTTTAGTATAGGAAAAGTAAATGTTCTTTATTTGCATATTTAAATGTGTAGTGCAGATAACATCTTTTCATCTTTGACTAAACAACTCTGCTTCTGAATTTTGGGCACATCACCTAACACATTCATGCTTTGTGAAAGAAACTCTAAAGCAGCAGTTTTCAAACATGCTTGATTTTGATTAAAAGTTAGAATTACATTTAACATAATCCAATACCCATGCCTATGTGAGACGTGCACTATTGAGTATTACTCTATTTTCTGTTTCATTCTATTCTGTTCTACTTCATTGAAGAAATGTTGTCTGTGAGGCACTAACTTGATTCCATAACCTGTTAATAGGCCACAGTGTACAGTTCCAGTCCCCTGGAAGCTGTTCTCTCTGTGACTATATACTGCTTATTGATGGTGTAGGGGAAACTCTGGGTTGAAGCAGTCAACTCCAGAAACTCTGGGGGGCTGTGACCGGCAGGAATGCATGCACACCGGCTGTTTAGACTGCTTCTCTGTGGGTTCCCAGTTGTGCACTGTGACAGGAAGAAAAAGCCAGGAAGGATTTGATGCCCCTTTACAGTTGCGAAAGTGTCTCTGTGCAGCCTTTGAAAATGGACAAGGGATAGCTGCCCTCTGGTTAAGGCAATGCACGCCATGTGCATCTGAGATATGCTTGCCTTGATTTTGCTGCATCCCTGAATGGGAAATGTTCTCTGCCTGCCTTCCACAGTCGTGACCACTCACCTCCATGGTCACAGACCCGTTCCTGCTCCAGACACTGTCTTTACGCTAATGTGTAGCCTCAGACAAACACTGTGCTGCCACCTTCCTCTGAAAAGCCAAATTTTGGTTCATTTGCCTGCAGTTTCCTTTGCTCTCTACCCCTTACCCTATGCCTTAGCTAGCTGGATTGACCACTGAAACAGTGGCCCTCTGGTTCTTGCTGTGGTTACCAGCACCTGACCACAGGGACTGTCATGCTCCTTCCTGTGCATGCTCGTCCCAAAGGACGAGCGGGCATTGCTTTCTGCTATGACCTGGGAGGCACTGAGTGTGAATATGGGCCACAGAGGAAACCAGGTAGACAGACGCTGTGGACAGCAAGCCTGGGAGCATCCATAGGAGCTTTTGCGTTGAAGATGGCAGGAACGTTATTCATGGTAGCGTGTCTGTGGAGAGTGCAGGGACAAGCCGTACTTTGAGCTGCACTTGGAACTGGGAGCACCTCCAGCTCCAAGAGTTACCCTCTAGATTACAAGGGAAATCCAGACATGTTTCAGAGGCCAATCCAGCTGCCTAAGGCACAGGGTAAGGGGTAGAGAGGAAAGGAAACTGCTGGAAATCGAACCACTCTGGGTTTTCAGATGAAGGTCGCCGCACAGGGTGGAGAGCAGGGCCTGTCTGAGGTTCCACATTTGTGTTAGGATAGTCTCCGGGGCAGACCCTGTCTGCTAGCATCATAGAACTTTTGTCATTGTGCCAACATTGATTTCTAACACCTTTTTGTCCCATATTGGGATGAAATATTTTCACCTGATAGTAGCACATGACATTATACAGGGAGCACTTCCAGTTCCAAGAGTTCCCCTCTAGATTACAAGGAAGTTGGTGGAAATAACTAGATTTGCTACAGCATGGTCTTCTGCCCATGGGAGGGAGGAGAGTAGAGTGGGGAAGCATCCTGTCCTGCCCTCTGGCACGCACTGCAGTCCGCCAGTTCCTTGGGGGGAAAACACAGGCCAGTCTCCTTCTCTGCACTCTCCACAGACATGCTGCCATAAATAATGTGCCTGCCAGCTTCAGTGCAAAAGCTCTTGTGGATAGTCCCCGGCTTGCTGTCCACAGGATTGGTCTCCCTGGTTTCCTCTGTGGCCTGTATTCACATTCAGTGCCTCTGAGATTATAGCAGCCACTGGCACCCCGAGTGCCAGTACTTCACAGAATGCATGAGGAGGTCATCAGAAGCCTATTTGAGTTTGAAACCAACAAGACAAATCTTGTTTGCTTGAAACACTCAGTGATCTCCCCAATGAGGCCTCACTGGACCCTACCGAGCTTGACAGTAATGAAGATGTGCTTACTGTTGGCCACGGTCCCACTAACTGCTTTGGCATTACCTTTGACTGCCACTACCAGCACTGAAAATGCCCCTGGCCCCACATGCTTTCAGGCAGTTGCTGTCTAGCATCCCTGGTGATCCCCACTCATAGCTCCCAAAGAACGAGTGGGCATTGCCACCAACGTTGGGAATTCATACAGTCAATACTCATTTCTCTTATATTTCTGCCAAAGAGACAATCATGAGCAATCAGTAATACTGTAGAGGCTTATCTTAGCATTTCTGTAAGAGCTGTTTTCTAGCTTCATTTACAAAAGTGTTTTCTCATAGCCAAGTATGTTTTTATATCTTTCTAATGAAGTGTGAGCTGCTCTGATAGCTGTCAACAATGGCAAGTCAGTGTACTTGTTCCTAGGGAACATTTTTTAAGTTGCTGCAGAGAGAAATGTATAATTTTGAATGCAATTAGGAGGCAATGGAATAATAAAGGAGAAAATATTGGGTTAACACTTACACTTAATTAGAACAAAGGCCATCATCATGATTGTCATCATCACAAATATCATCTGCTATGGTTTGAATGTCCCCTCCAAAACTCATGTTGAAATTTAGTTGTCCATGTTATGGTATTGGGAGGTGAGGCTTTCAAGAGGTGATTAGAGCCCTCATGAGTGGGTTAATAACGTTGTTGTGGGAGTGGGTTATTGGGAAAGTGGGTCCTTACAGAAAGGATGAGTTTGGTCCAGTTTTCTCTCTCTGTCTCGTGCCTGTGCTTCCCCTTTTGCTTTCCACCGTAGGATGACTCTTGCCAGATGCTGGCACCATGCTCTTGGACTTCCCAGCCTCCAGAACCATGGTCCAAATAAAGTTTTATTTTCTATAAATTATCCAGTCTGTGGTATTCTCTTATAGCAGCAGAACATGAACTAAGACAGAATATTAGTGCTCAGAGGTAGGGTTATTGCTGTAACAAATACCTAAAAATGTAAAAATGGCCTTGGCAATGGGTAATGAATAGAGGCTGGAAGAATTTGGAAGTGTAGTCTGGACAAGCCTACATTGCTGTAAATGGAGCATTAAGGGTAATTCTGGTGAGGGCTCAGGAGAAGAGGAGAGCTGTAGGGAAAGTATGAATCTTAGAGATTACTTAAGTGGTTGTGACTAGAATGTTGGTACAAATGTAAACAGTGAAGGCCATTCTGATGAGGTCTCATGGAAATGAGGAACAAAGTATTAGAAACTAGAATAAAGGCCATGCGTGTTATAAGGTGGTAGATAACTTGGATGAATTCTGTCCATGCCTGTGGGTTTTCTGGAAGGCAGAATGTAGGAGCAATAAAGTAGGCTATCTGGTGGAAGACACTTCTAAGCAAAATATGGAAGAAGCTGAGTGGCTACATTCAACCCGTACAGTAAGATGTGAAAGGCAAGAAATGACTTAAAGAAGCTATTTATAACTTAAAAAGAAGCAGAACAGGAATATTTTGAAATTGTTCATCCTGTCATGTAAAGAATGAAAAAAGCATGTTCAGAAGAGCAAACCAAGGATATGGCCAAGTGACTCTTTGCTAAGGAGATTAGTATACATAGAAGGGAACTCAAGACAATGGGAGAGTGTTCCCAGACACAGTTCAGAGAACTCTGGGACTGCACCCCCTTCACGGGCCCAGAGCTCTAGGCAGGCCAGAATGGTTTTGGGGAACAAACTGGTTTTGGCATGAGCTTGTTTCCCAGAGCCCCCTAGGCTCTCTGCTCCCTGCATTCTGTCACAGTTCTCCTTGATCATCCCAGTTGTGGCTCACACGGGCCCAGGTGCTGCTTGACCCACCAGTCTATAAAGTGTAAGCCATAAACCTTGGCAGTATCTGTGTTGCTGACTCTGCAGAAGGGCAGAATGTCAGAGCTGTGGGACCAAGGCAAGCTCCAGCTAAATTTCAGAAGATGTGGTCAACAGCCTGGAGAACCAGTCAGAGACACCACAGGGTTGGAGCTGCAGCGATGAGCCCCTGCCCCTACTTTGGCAATCCTGAGTAGAAATTGGGGTTGGAGCTACCACAGTTACCATTAGGGCAGTCCCTAGTGGGGCTTCCCTCGAACCCCCAGAACTATAGAGGTACCAGCATGCAGCATCAGCCTGGAAGAGCTGCCTGGCATGAGACTCTAACTGGGAGAGCTACGGGGTGCACTAAGCCCAGTAAAAACTGTAGGAGAGGGACTGCCTAAGGTCTTGGGGCCCAGCTCCCACCCCAGCGTACCAAGGATGTGGGAAATAAGGTCCCAAGAGCTTATTCTGGAGCTTTAAGTCTTGGTGTTGTTTTCTCCGTTGGGTTTCACACTTTTCTTTTTGCCCAGTTCTCCCATTTGGAATGAGAATGTCTATTCTATGCCCGTCCCACCTTTATATTTTGGAAATAGATAACGCGTTTTGATTTTACAGGCTCATACCTAGAGAGGAGTTAGCCTCAGGATGAGCCATGCCTTGAGTCTCACCCGTTCCTGATTTAGATGAGGCTCTAGACTTCAGACTTTTAAAATAATACTGGAAAAAGTTAACAACTTTGAGGTTATTGGGATGGAGTGAAGGTATTTTGTATGTGAGAAGGACATAAGTTTTGGGGGAGCTGGGGTGGAATCCTCTGGTTTGAATGTCTTCTCAAAAACCGATGTGAACACATAATTGCCAATGCAACAGTGTTGGGAGGTGGGGCCTTTAAGAGGAGGTTAGGTCATGAGGGCTTTGTTCTCATGAATGGATTAATGCCAGATTTTTGAGAGTGGGCATCTAATGAAAGGATGAGTTTGGCTGTCTTTTTCTCTCTGTCTTGAGGATGCTTCCCTCTTCTATCTTCCACTATGGAGTGACCCTCGCCAGATGTCAGCAACATGCTGTAGAATTTTTCAGCTTCCAGAAATGTGAGCCAAGCAAACTTCAATTCTTTATAAATTAGTCAGTCTGTGCTACTTTTTTTTATAGCAGCAGAAAAAGGACTAAGACATCATCATTTTCTTCAAGAATTTATATTGATCATCTCTCTGTTATGGAAATTTGGCCCACTCTTAAGATGATGATTTTGAATGCCTGTGATTGTTGCCAAGAAGTTTATCCATAAATAAAACTCACAAATTTACACTGGCTCATTTTACGTTTTCAACATATCCAACTCATCACCAGTTTCTCCCTCCCTTCCTCCCTTCCTCCCTCCTCTTCCCCTTTCTTCCTTTCTCTCTCCTCTCCTTTCCTTCTTTTCTTTCTCTTTCTTGTTTCTTTCTCTCTTTCTTTCCTTTCTTCCTTTCCTTTCCTGCAAATGCCAAACTCAAGCACAATTTTTTTTTTTTTATTAATTGAAAAAAATATTTCACATGTTGGTTTTGTGTCAAACTTGTGGCATTTTCTTCCCTGATGTATATTCATAGTTCACCAGGATCCCCTTACAGTCAGTGGGGTGATGAGCAAGGTGCCCAGGAACACTGCTTCATTCTGCTTCTGCTCCCTTTGGGCAGCCTTCTCTTCTGGAAAACTTTGCTAACATGACCTTTGCCAGGAGCATAGCTGCTGATGCTGCCTACACATGTAGCAAAGGTGGTAACTCAGATCTAGCCCAGGGTAAAAGGTGAAATATTTTGTCAACCAGGACAGCATCAATCTCCAACCAGTAGTTAAAGACGCAAGTCAAAGTGCTGGGGCAAGCCTCATGAAGGCCCCCTGCTGTGGCCCTGGGATTCCTGGAAGAGTGTTTTGGCAGCAAGGGTGATAGGTGGGTGCTTTGTAATTTAGGGTCAGTGGCTACTTCCCAGCCAGCAATATCTTAACTTCCAGCAGTATCTGGAAGTACTGCAGTATCTTAACACCTGGTATAGACATCCCAGTGCCTACTGGCTGAATGGATGATCCTGGATGAACGCATTGCAATCACTGCTTCACTTCTGACGTCAATCCAGGCAGGGTTATTGTTCATCCCTAGGAATGCTAAATGCTAAACACACCACTGCTGTGAGGTGTTCTGATTTGAGGATTAGCTTTTAGGTTTCCTCCCAAATGACATGGACTGATACAGCTGTTATTTTTCTGAGGTTCACCCGGGCTTAAGTGGGAAGAATGGACAACCAAAGAAAACATCTGAATCTCTGAAATACCATCTGACAATTGTCTCACTAACATAGTGATTCTAGGTAACAACAAATACTAGTTATCTTCTGTTTTTTAAAGTCTTGGTTATCTCATTATTGCAATGAGGTTATGACAGCTCCTTCTGTCCAGAATGTTTTTGGTGAACTGCTATCTTATTTTACCAAAATGACTAATTCCTTTTGAGGGAGACATACCAAAAGATGGAGATGATTCTTTTGAGTGGGTCCTGCGTATGACTCGGTGCTTAGACATGGAGGCTGTAGGGAGTGGCCTGGTAGTGCAGGTCTGGTGCAAGCTCAACCATGGGTGAGAATAGCCCCGCTAGCTCTGCTAACTTTTCCTTGTTCGCCTTCCTGCAGCTACAGCACCAACAGGGCTCTCCGGCAGCAACTGTGGAGACTTTCTGGCCTGACTTCTGTCTCCTGGCTGCTTGGCTGGGAGAGTAGCCATCATGGATTCTGCATTTACTTACAACAAGCACTACAAGTTTGTGCAGGTAAACGTCAGAAGAAAATCCCCATATAGACTAGCCTTTACTGCTAGCAGCTGAATCAGATCTCGAATATCAAGCTAGGAGCATTTCGAGTCTAATGTGAGAGATACTTAGAGGATGTCTATGCCTTTGGTTGTTTTGTTGTTGTTTTGTTTTTCTCTTCTTTTTTTTTTTTTAGACTGAGTTTTGCTCTGTTGCCCAGGCTGAAGTGCAGTGGCACGATCTTGGATGTCTGTGCCTTTGTTATTTTGTTTGTTTGTTTGAGATGGAGTCTTGCTCTGTCACCCAGGCCAGAGTGCAGTGGTGTGATCTTGGCTCACTGCAACCTCTGCCTCCCAGGTTCAAGCAATTCTCCTGCCTCAGCCTCCCAAGTAGCTGGGATTACAGGTGCCTGCCACCATGCCTGGCTATTTTTTATTTTTTTATTTTTTTGTATTTTTAGTAGAGATGGTGTTTCACCATATTGGTCAGGTTGGTCTTGAACTCCTGACCTCAAGTGATCCGTCTGCCTCGGCCTCCAAAGTATGAGGATTACAGGCATGAGCCACCGCAGCCAGCCACCTTTGGTTTTTTAAAACAGGTTCTTATTTATTTGCTGAATAATTTCACTTTTAACTTCTCATGATGAAGAATTTCCAAGTGTTACAAAATGAGAGAGAATAGACTAATGGACTCCTGTGTACCGACACCCAGCTTGATCAATCATATAACACATGGCCCATCTCCTTCTGCATAATCCCTACTCAGACAAATACCTCTAATGCTGACTTTTTTTTCAAAAGAGCTGAGTGTGTTTAGCAGTGATTTGGTAGAGTGAATTCACGGTAGTGCTAATATCAAGGTGCTTCTGCCATTGAGCATAGTTGTTGTATAAGGGAGGCCCAGAAGGTGTGTGTCAGAGAAGCGCAGAAAGGATGAATGACAGATGCATCTGGATGGGAGCTGTTTTATAACAAGAACTTCCAAATAGTGTCATTGAGTTGAGTAAGAACTTGAGGGAAAAAAGATGGAGGAATGCAGCTGGCTCTGGGGAAAATAAAACACTACCTGGGACAGAAAAAGAGAAAACGTGGGGAACAGCATGAACCAGAAGAGGACAGAATTACAAAGGCACACAAAGTCACAAAAGCATGCACATGTCTCAGTGTCAATCCGGCCAGTCCGCTGCAAACCGGCAGGTAGAAATATGTTTTCTGAGGGCGATGAATGTAAGTCCCAGGAGCTAAAATCTGTAAACGCCAAGCATGCGTTTGTGTTTCCTGGAGGTCGTTGATCACCAGCTGTGTGAACAGGGATTACTGTTTCCCCCAGCTGCTGGTCTCTTTTCTATGTAACATCCTATCAGGTATTCCACTTGAATCTTCTATTTCAGATTTTGTTGGCATGTAATTGTCTTTCAGTTTAGTTTGAGTGATATGAATATTCTCAGATAATCATCTGTCTATATCTGTATATCTTAACATAGCCTGCTGCATTCTCTTGCGCAATTTTACTGTATCTTCACGTTGGTTTTTTTTCCCCCAAGACAGAACATCCAGAATTAATTAAATGAACACTCAAGTCTCATTCTTGCCTGTATTCATTCAATAAATGGCCACTCAGTGTCTATTAAGTGCAAGACACTGGTGGAGGGAAAGATGCCTGTGAGCCGTGGTCATCTGAAGATCATGGAGACTGCTCAGGGCATAAGCGGCTGCAGGCAGGGCCATGTGGGAATGGGGGAACCTCTGTCAGTGCTCAGCATGTGCACCTGGCAGCAGGCGGGTGTGTTCAGGGGATCAAGGATGCACACCAAGGGTGCATCAGAGAAGCAGTGGGCAGCATGATCCTGCCTTCCGGGGTGCACTGAATTCACATTCCAGCTCTGTGGCTTCATTGCTCCTGGAAATCTGGGATGAGTTAACTTCTTTCTGCCTTACCTCCTTCATATAGGATGCTCATAGTTGTATGTACCTCCTACAAGTTGTGAGTTGTGAGTCAAAAAGTGAAGTGCTCAAGGAAATGAGTGCCATGATCATTACTCTGCTTTGGCAAAGTGGGACCAGCTTCTGATATGGCCAGGAGGAGGACTGGGGATAGGTCCTGGTAGGGGAGCGCAGGGTGCCTGGGGGTCAGGGAAAGGAAAGGTGGGCCCCCATTATGACACCCTGTTCAGGGACACTGCCCACAGGGGCTGGGGAGTGGCTGGACCGCCTTTTGTATAGAGCACCCTTGACATCAGGAACTCCATTTTAAGAAAAGACTCCTTATGGCTCAAAAGGCAATCATGCCAACAGGATTGATATTCACCTAATCAGTAGAGGCGACCTCCAACGAAAGGAGGGTGTAACCAGAAACTGTCTTTCCTGTCAGCTCTCATCAGAGATCTCCAGGGCTATCAGAAGAGCAGGACATCATGAGTTTGACGCGGCCATCCCGGTAATTCTGTTTTGCAGTCACTCATGGTCAGCACCTGCATCTGCCCCTGAAGGCTCTGCCCAAATAAAAACCTCTTCCTTGCAAAATGTTGGTGACCGTCTGGATCAGCCTAGGACACTCTCCTGTTTACATCGCCCTCCTTGGACTGGTTCATGAACTCCTTTCCCTACCCTGTTTTCCTCTTAATGTTTTTCATGTGAAAGCTTTAACCTATAACATTTCTATATTAAGGATACTACTACGCAGGGCTTGCAGTATTAACTGACTTGTGGAGTGGCTTGAGCCTGTGTGCCCACAGGTCTGACTGCCTTGCGAATGGTGCTAACGGGAATCGCCTCCTTGGGGATGCCATGTATCTCCTGGCTTTTATGATTGAAATAGCATCCGTAAAAGTCTGACCTTGTGGAAAGACACAAACGTGTGTGGACCTGGTTATGTCTGACCTTGCACCGCTTATGACACATCCGGAAAAGAGAGCTAAGTCAGCTGAGTGGGGAAGGACAATTCAAGAAGGAGAACACAGGTTGGAATGCATCTGGCAAGAGATAATGAGTGGGTCAGCCAGTGGATGGAGCCCTAAAGGAGGCAGTGGGAAGTGGTCAGGCCTCTGCTGCTTTGGGAACAGTGATGCTTCGATCTACTGCCTTTGAATCCTGGAGTTTTAGGAGACGTCTTTGAAAGTCACTGGCTTTCCCTTTAACAGCTTGAAAGTTGGAAAGGTGAGGTGCTGAGCCCAGGTCCACACAGCTGGTTCTGAGGAGCGGGCCAGCACTTGAGCTCAGTTTCATGCATTCCTAGTCCCTTTGCCTTTCTTGCTTTCGCTGCCTGCCTTATCAGGAGAATGAAACAATCAATATGCATGGAGTGTCCACCCTGTGCAAAGCAACAAGCTGCTCCCTTTTAGACGAAGAAGGCAAGAATCCAGGCCAAGGGGTAAGCTGCTTCGGTGCTGTCATTCTACACGGTGACCAAGGTTGTTATTTTATATTCAACCTTCTTGTAAGGTCAGGGAATGACAACACATTATTCATCCTTTGATGTTTGCTAAGCAAATACAAAGTTTGTAAGTTGGCGTGAACCCAGTGTTGGTTTGAGAACTCTCAAATTGCAGCTTGCAGAGTTGTGGATGAGGGTGAGAGATCCACAGATGTGATAAGGAAGGAGCATAGCAGATCTATGCAAAACTAACCATTTGTAAATTACATGGAAAATTGTGTTTCTGCACTGGTGTGTTTTCCTTGATGCCTTTCATTGCATTTGTAAATGGGCTGCAAACTTAAGCCCCCAGTATTATGGCAGTCTTTAAAAATAGTCTATTCTTGGTTTTGAAGAACTTCAGAACTGTGCTTCTTAACTTTATTAGGAAGACTATGCACATTTATGCTTTGAAGAAAATGAACGTGGATTAAGGAATTCGTGAAAATTGGAAATGAGGAAATTTGCTCCGTTAGGACTGAGGGAGAGGCTGAGTGACTTTAACAATCAAAAGGAATGTCTCCATGTGATGCTGTTTCCTATCTGTTTCTGGGAGAGCATTTCAGTCACATTTTATCAAAGGCTTAATCTGCTGATTTTTGGTGAGTTTGTATGTTTTTTTCTTTCTTTTTCATAATAATTTTCATAATAAAATTTTGAATTGACCTAAATCTGAGAATTTATTCCAAATAAAGCTAAGGAGCTATTTTGCCTGAGGACACAGAACTTGAAGGGGATGAGTGAACAGAGTGAGGAGAAAGGGCTTCTTTTCTTATACTTACTATGACTCAGCCGAGATGCTGAGTTGAATGACTCGATTTCTCTTTAGTTTCTCCATTTGTAAAACAGTTTTAATAATACTTGGGTTTGCTGCCTGTGAAATAATTTTATCCCCTCAGAAGAAATGAGCTATCAAAATACAATATGCGATTAGGCAATCTGTAGCTTTTGATTGTGTACTAAGGGGCCAAGTTTAGCAGTATTTTTTTGGCCAGTGTTCTGAAGGAAATAATTTGATTTTCACAATCAGTTGGGCTTACCAGCAAATAATGATCACAAAAGCTATGTGTCCAAAAAAAAAAAAAATAGTTATTTTCTAGTATGTTGGCTTCCACTGTTCCAGGCAGCTAAATATGTAGATGGTTGTTCAACTTCACTGTTATTTTTCTGGTCTTGTCTCATCAGATGCGCATTCCAAGAAATTACCTTAAGATTTATTTCACCATTAAACTGACATTCTCAACTGCACTCCAATCAACTGGATAAAAGAGAACCCATCAGAAGCTGTTTCTGGTTGACTATCACCTTTCAAAGAATATGTATTGGGAGAGAGCCTTCATCCTTCTCAATTAGTGATTGTTAGAAATCACTAATGATGTATTGTAAGATGCTTTTTATGCCAAAGTGTTCCAAAACCCTTTGCAAGCCCACATATAAACAGGCATTACTTCACCGCCATTGAAATGCAGCCACCTCTTGGACAAAATGTGGCCGCTGTTTAATAATGCATAGCAACATTCCAAAACAATGGAGGCCTGGAAGTAAGGGGCAAACTTGCATCCAACTCAAATCACCTGGGAAGTTTTCTGGGCTGAGCTGTGCTGTAAGGGAGCTTTTGTAACTGCAGGAGGCCAGGACATTAGTTTGACGTCTGTTCAGGAAAGTCAGCTCCATTGTGTTCAGCACCCCTGGATCACGCTCACCTGTTAAATCATCCATGTCCCCAACTATATGTAAGTTGATGGACGGTCCTCTGAAATGGGGCCAGTTTTCGATACAGCTGATAGAGGGGTTGGGCAGTAGGGAGAGGTGGCCTTTCACGAGAGACGGGGTGGGTAGACCCCTGCAACAAGATTTGGAACTGGGAATGGCCCTGGGTGATAGAAAGCAGAGATTCATCTGATTCTTTCTGGTTACTATAAAGTGTGTTCTTCGACTTTGGAAATCTTTCCCACAAATTTGTTAACCTCTGGTCTATGCCGTACTTCATACTGATCTACTCTGATGAGCCACAGATCTTGAAAAAGAGCCAGAAAAAAATGTCTCTTTTTGGACCAAAATTTGAATAGCAAAAATAGCTTATCCTTCAGGCAAAAGAATAACTCAGTTTACAAGTAGATTAACCTGTTTTGAACAGGAAAATCAAGCTCAGTGACCACTTGTATTGCTTTACACCTTCTGTGGTCCCCAGAGTCGTGTGATTATTTTTATGGATAAAGAGGGAAGTCAACACAGCATACCAAAACTTCTGGGATGCATTAGAAGAAGTACTCATGGGGAAATTGAGCGCTGAACATGCATACATTAAAGATAAATAAAAACCTCAATTTAATAACCTAGTCATACACCTTAAGGACCTAGGGCCGGGCGCGGTGGCTCAAGCCTGTAATCCCAGCACTTTGGGAGGCCGAGACGGGCGGAGCACGAGGTCAGGAGATTGAGACCATCCTGGCTAACACAGTGAAACCTCGTCTCTACTAAAAAAAAAAAAAAAAACAAAAAAACTAGCCGGGCGAGGTGGCGGGTGGCTGTAGTCCCAGCTATTCAGGAGGCTGAAGCAGGAGAATGGCGGGAACCCGGGAGGCAGAGCTTGCAGTGAGCTGAGATCCGGCCACTGCGCTCCAGCCTGGGCGACAGAGCGAGACTCCGTCTCAGAAAAAAAAAAAAAAAAAAAGGACCTAGGAAAAGAGGAGCAAATTAAATCTAAAATCAACACAGGGAAGAAAATAAAGATGAGAGTGTAGAGAAGTAAAATACAGAATAAAAAACAAGAGAGAAAATCAACAAAACCATGAGTTGGTTTTTTTGGAAAGATCAGTGGGTTGACAAGCCTTTCGCTAGAGACGAAGGGGAGGAGAGTCCGTTGTGGCAGGGTCTTTTTCTTTCATTCTGGGGCCGTGATGGGCTGGGCTTGTCTCTCTTCTCACTCACAGAAAGATCTGGGAGTCTTTTCAGTGTTGTCTTGGATGACGGAGTATAGTGGAGAGTCCAAGACCGTTCCTGGGAGGCTGTGTGTCACAGGTCAGAGAAAACTCTGTGTCCTCCACACCCTAAATATATGAACAAAAAAGGAAACACAAACATCCAAGGCCATCCTGCAGTGGAAAAGAGCAGCCTGCAGCTGGGGCAGGGACTGGCAGGCAGAGCCCGGGCTGAGTCAGATTAGGAGGAACATGCGGTGGTGGGGATGATGTTTGCAGAGTGATTGTCTAGCCAAGGTCTTGGCTAGAGCCATTGGCTGGTAGGGCCACTGCGGTCCCTACCCTGAATCACCCTGGAGCCCAGCAGCTCTGTCTTCTCAACATGCAGGAACCAGGGCTGTGGTTCCAAATCACCATATCCTGGTGACAGTTCTGATTCTCCATGGAAAATTCCGTATTTCCCAGCTAGGTCCAAATTAAATATTGACTTTACTAATTTTAAATTGTTTCACCCAGAGACAAATGTACTTTTTTAAGGACATTTTGAAGAGATATTTTGAGAGATTGCTAAGGCACTTCTTCTGCTAGACAAGGCCTCATGGAGGTACGGTTGTGGGGGAGCAGCAGAGGTGTGCCTGCAGCAACCCGACCTGGGAGGGGCAACAAGGGCCTAGAACCCTGAAACACTGCCCCTGACCAGGCATGGGCACAGCTCCTGGGCTCCTTTGTGATGTTCACCATGCATGTCTTCTGGAAGCTGTCCCCTCTTCCCTGCAGGACATCTCAGCGTCCTCCGAGTCCTGGTGATCTGTGGACTCTTTGTCAGCCTGGCTGTGGACACACAGTCAGTGTTTCCTGCCTGGGCCAGCCTTAGGGACGACCAAGGGTCCCCCTTCTCTGGATTTCTTTCTTACCTAATCCGCAGTTCACTTCATCTCTACGGTGTGTCCAAAAGCAAAGTTTCAACAAATGGAGTTGAAAGATTGAATTGGCTGTTATTAGCCATAGCCCATCTAAAGATTTAGACAGATGCTCCACTGGGCATGCCAGAACGGTTGGTAAGGCTGCTTGAGCAGCAGCAAGGAAATGGCATGATTATAAAAAGCAGGTAGGCTCACATCTGGTGATTTCAGGTTGCTTTTCTCCAAAGGGTTAAGCGGAGGGGATTTCCTTACTGTGCTGGCTGAAAGTGGCCTCCTTAGAAATTTGGCTGTTATCTCTCCTGATTTCTCAGAAGGCCAGATAAACACTTTCATTTCTGTTTGGTGGCATGAAACTTTAGCCTGAGTGACTCCATTTTGGTGTGGTCTGTTGAGGCCTAGTTTCAGAGCTCACTCCAAATCAGTGGCCTCCCATAAATCATATTTAGCAAGTACCAGCAGCTTATGTCTCCACCTACAACTGGTGGAACCACGTTAGTTCCATTTGACGATTGTTAGGATGTTCTCCAGTCACCTTCCCTGCCACCTCACTTGATGTCAGGTCAATGTGTTATCTCACCCAGGAGAGCATTGTTCTTGTAAGCCATCCTGTAATCAAAAAAAGCAGCGATTCTCCAGGGTATGTGAGGGAATTTGGTATTTTTTCTGAATAGGAGGGAAAGACATTGGCAGATGTATTGGAGTGGATTGGGACTTGGAGGCGATGAGACTGGAGTTTGGGATCCATCCAAGAGCCTAATAAGATGGTCCTATGGAGAGACATTGGGGTCTTATCAAAAGCATTGGCCAGAGGAAACTGTTACCCGGAGCTACCACTCTTCCTTTCAGAAATGAAACTGACATTGACAGGGTGAGGGCATTTCTCCATGATGAATTCCAGGATCGTTTGTGGAATGCATGCGGCGGTGTAGGCACTGGGCTACGAGTGGTGTGCACAAGAACGAGTGTGTCCTTGTTCTGCCCTCAGGGACCTCTCAGAAACTTGATGAAGACTTTCATGCTAACGCTGGTATAGCAAGCTCACCTGCATCGTAATTATGCATTTCACACAGGCTTAATGAACTAATAGACACGAAATGCAGGATAATTACTTAAAATGGAGGCAAGACATTTTCTTATATCCTGTAAGTATTCATGTTTAGTGACCCAGACAAGCATCTTTTAAAACTTTTTTCTTTGAGCCATTTATAATATACCAAACTTCGTCTAGGAGGAAAAAAGTCACTCTCGTTAGTCCTCGTACTATCTTCTATTCAATCAATCTACTTAGTCTCTTCTAGGAATTATGATTTTCACACTCAGTGCAAGCGCAGTAAGCACTTATTTAGTATTTTTATTTTTTAACCTTTTTAAAAAATTCTGTGAATACAGAATAGTCATATTGTATTTTAAATGTTAAATATTATACTTAGTAAGCAAAGCAAAAGAAAACAAAACCCAGCAAAATGTTAGGCATCTTATTCTCCAGGATGTATTCATGTTGTAAAAAAATGGCTTGGCTTGTTGCTTAGATAGGAGCACTTGACCTGTGTTTGTGAATTTGGTAGGATTTCCTACATCATCATCTGCGGGCAGTACTGACAATTGCCATGCGTGCACCTTAGCATCTCTCTGTAGTGGGTCAGCCAGGAATTGCTGGCAAGGACCCGGCACGGATAAGGATGTATGTGTGGCCACAAGGAAATCTTTCCTGGCTGAGGCTGAGTTGGAGACCCTCTGTGTGCGTCCCTGTCACCTGGGCTCACCTGTCCTGACACACCTGATTTGACCTGCTGCCTGAATGAGCTGCAGCCGATGGAGTGAGTAACACACGGAAAGCTTCCCTCTCGGTGCCCTCTCACAGGAGGGGATAAAAGCTGTTGGTTTTCCAAGGACAGGCATTCTTAGGCGTGACCGGGATGACAACAGTAACAGTTAATTATTGACAGAGAGGAAACTGGAAGAACTCAGTGTCCCGACTTAAAGGAATGCGGGCGGAGGATAGTGGATCAAATCCGCATTCATAAGGGTTAGACTTTTCTATGTAAGTATTGAGCTGTGGAAGTCAGAATGTAATAATTATTAGTAATAGGGCTAGTAGGGTGTTGACTTAGCTCATGGATTACATAAAACCCCTGGTCTTCTGCACCTTCCTAACATTGGACGTAGGTCACCCCTGCACAAGCAGCAAAGGAGCACTAAGATCTAACTTACAAGTGCATGCCCAAGCTTAGCTTCTGTGACTTTTCTCCCAAAGCCTGACTCATGTACTCCCAGTCCCCGACGCATGTTGCCTTTTAAACGCGCTACGTAGGAATTTGCCCCCTCTCTGCCTGGCAGTGAATGTTGTCAGTGAAGTGGTTCTGTCAACAGAAATTCATATAGAACAGTGGGTTTTTGAAATACAAAGCTCATTCTGATTCCTCTTTACTCAGAATTACTTCTGTTGTTCTAAGTTGGTCATGTGTAGAGACTACTGACAATGCTAAAATCATTCATTGGGCAGATTGAAATGCATTTTGTGGATGTTTTCTCTCTTCTTGGAAAAATAATTTTTATCATTTGAATTTTTCTCTGGGTCTTAGAAATATTTTTCTCCTTGTGTTCCTGTGTGATTGGTTTGGTACACATCTTCATTTAACTCTCCATGATTCTCTCAGGTTCTGATGATATGAGATACTGACTCCCAATACCTCTGTGTCCCCAGGAGATTGTAATTGAAATGCGGGCTCTTAACATTTTCTCTGCTTCGAGCTTAAAACTGAAGAACTAAAAAAAAAGGAATTACTAGAGACATCATTTTAAACATTCTTTCTTAATGGGTTTTCATAGATAGAGATGCCTTACTAAATGTTGAATTATTTTGGTAGGTGATTATACATCTTTACATTTAGGACAGGAGCTTTTCAATTTGTGTTTTTGTGTTGCTGAGGTCACTGTTCTTTTGTATGTTTGTTTTTGCTTGTTTGTTTTTCCGTTTGTGGGTGGGTATTTGGAGGTAAGAAAGGTGGTGTACTCAAGGGCAGAAGTCACAGAACTTACATAACACTTTTTCTTAAGTTTGAGAGAGGACTGAATGAGCCACATTTAACAAAGTCAGACATGTTACAGGAAAAGAAACAGAAAACATTTAGAAAATGGCATATGGCTCATGCCTGTAATCCCAGCACTTTGGGTGGCTGAGGCAGGCAGAGTGCTTGAGGTCAGGAGTTCAAAACCAACCTGGGCAACGTATTGAGATCCTGTGTCTACAAAAAAAACAAAACAAAACAAAAAAAACATTAGCCGGGCATGGTGGCAACCACTTATAGTCCCAGCTACCTGAGGGGCTGAGGTAGGATTGTTTGAACCTGGGTAGTTGAGGCTGCAGTGAGCCATGATCATGCTACTGTACTCCAGACTGGGTGACAGAGGCCCTGTCTCAAAAAAAAGAAAATTGCAGAGTACAAAAACTAAGAGATACATTCTAGAAAAATAAGAAAACATGCTGCCAGTCCTAACACCTCTATGTTTTATGTTTTTCCCTCTCCTTGGTTAAGTGAAGGGGAAGTGAAGACCAAGTGATTCGTTTCCTTTAGAAACACTGCTTATTGGCCTGACATCACGGAAAGAAATTTCCCCAGCTATTTTGGTAGTGGTGGTAATTCAACCCTGAATGTAAGAACCGAAACCTTCTCCCACATCTGAGGTCACCATAAACCATTGTCCAAGTCACTAACTCTTTGGCCATTTCAAGTCATTGTTTGTCTTTCTAACAACAGGCTCCATAAATCAGTCACTCGGGTGTTCTCAGGCATGGGACTGAAGTGTGAGTTTTCCCATCCTTGGGAATTAATTGAAATGAACCAGGAGGATCAGATGGCAAGTGATGAAGTCAGAGTCAAAGGAGGGATGGGCTAAGAAGCGGAGCCTGGGCCTGCAGGCTCCTCGAGACCTCGGGTTCCCCTCTGCTGATGTGCTCTCCCGAATGCAATCGGGTTTGTTTTCACTTCCTGTTGTTCCAATAGGTCATCACTCTTGGTGTGTGAGTGTTTGACCTCTCCCTGTTTCATTACCCCAGCCACCGCCCCATCAACCACCAGCAACAACTGCAGCTTTAGGAGAAGGATGCCAAGTTTGATTTGTTTTTTAGGTGAAGAGTCATCTGATTTTAGCAAGATGGTAACGCGGTGAATGTAGAAGTGAAAAGTTCAGCTCAACAAGAGCTATGTTTCTCTTGTAGACATGAGAGGGTATTTTTCAGATGTTTGAAAAGTGGTTTCCTTTCCTCAGGTGAATAGTAATATTTGGGGCCATTTTCTTTGGGGTTATGGAGATAACCTGAAACTGCTCTTCCTTTAGCTGAGTATGGCTTCCATGGTTATACATATGAAAAATGTGCTCTCATTACCAAAACACATAGAGGAAAATCCTTATTTTTCACTTTTATCCATTGCATGGGATTTTTTGACTCTAGTTCATGAAATTTGACCTGTCAGTGAAAAACGTGTTTCACTGGAGAAACGTGTAAGAAAGTGTTATTATGACTAACATCCTATTCCTTCTGTTTCTCCATCAGGGAAAGGTATGATGTTTTCAGTCTATGTTAGACATTTTCCCGGAGGTGTTTTTACTAAGGCGTTTATTCATTTGGAAAATGTTAGTGTAAAGTCCAAGGGCTTTAGAATCAGATCCGTTCCTCTCTGTATTCACTGTGCAGATTGGCTAATCTTTCTGATCATCAGATTCCAACATTCATAAAGTAGGAAGAACAATGTCTACTGTTCAAGATCCTTACTGGGTTTAAAGGCCATGTGACTAAGGACACTGCCTGGCATGTTTTGGACATTCATTCAGTGAGTGGAGGTTTTCTAGCCATGTTCTGACTCTCTTTATTTTTTCGGGGACCGAGTCTCACTCTGTCGACCCAGGCTGGAGTAAAGTGATGTAATCTCAGCTTACTACAACCTCCACCTCCCAGGTTCAAGCAATTCTCCTGCCTCAGCCTCCCAAGTAGCTGGGATTATAGGTGCACGCCACTGCGCCCAGCTAATTTTTGTATTTTAGTAGAGGTGGGGTTTCACCATGTTAGCCAGGCTGGTCTCGAACTCCTGACCTCTGGTGATCCACCTGCCTCAGCCTCCCAAAGTACTGGGGTTACAGGGGTGAGCCACTGCACCTGGCCATTCTGACTATACACAGTGTTGCATTGAGTTTCTTACCACAGTTGTAATGCTGCTGGTGGTATGGTTACTACTTTCCTTGTCCTTTGCCAAAATTGACTTGGCTATTTTTATCAAGGAACAAAAGGGAGATACAGAGCCCCTCTGCTTTCGTTATGTAAACTCAGAGCCTTGTGATTTTTAATGTAGTGGAGGTGTTTCATATATAGAGTACTTAATGTGAAGATTCTTTTACAATTTGGGTCATGATCTATTGCTTGACTATAAGACTGGGTATTGAAATTATCCTTATTCCAATGAATTTAAAAGCCACTTCTCCTGTGATAGAGGTAAGTCATTTGAAACTGCAGTTACGTTGTCTCCAAAGGAATATTGCATTATTCCTGAAAAAAAAAATCGGGTTATATTCTTAGGATTTGATAAACAATGAAGGTTACCATGGAATTTTAACGAGGACAACCTTGCAACACCCTCATCATTTTTGTGTCTGACATTTTCTTTTTGGTGGCTTGCCCTGGTGATCTTTGTATCAGTAGTATCTGATATCTGGGCCCTGCAGAATAAGCTTTCTGGTGTAGATGTTAATATTGAGCTCAGTACAAATTGATCCCATCAAAAAAACTTTCAAAGTCAGTTTCTCTGTTTTGATTTTCATAGTATAGTAATAAAAATGGCTTAGATCAGGGGATCTAAGGCTGGGCTTGAGCAGATAAATTAACACACTTGTGGGAATTGGCTCTTGTCTTTAGGAGCCTCAGCTGGGAGTCATTTGTTTGGAATAGTCGACATTTGGCCTCTATCTAATAGTGGGAAATGGACGAGGATTTGAGTGGGCACAGGACCCAGTGGGAGCAGACGCAGATGCCCACCAGGCTTGGAGGGCTCCAGAAAGACAGGAATAGGTGGGGGAGCAAAGACTGTAATGAGCTCACTCCAAAAGAAATGGGGCAGGCAGTTCCTGAAAGTGAATCACCCACTGATTGGACGGCTGTGCAGCTTATTTTAGAAATTGAACACAACTGGGCTCTTTGGTGACAGAAAAGGGTGGCTGGGGTGGGGGTGGGGTGTGGAATTAAAAACTCGATCTTAACGTTGCCCAGTAGGATGGGGAAGACTTGGGGGCAGACATTAGAGAGAAGAATATTTATTCAGCGTTCACTGGTATCATAGGGATCAATATGTCCCTTCTCTGTGGGAAATAAGCCATGAAGGATCATGCGGGTCAGACAGAGCTTCAAAAAGTACTGTATAAAAGATCAGAGAGCCAACCAAACTGATGCCTCTCTGGATAGCTTTTCAAAGGCGTAGGGGTCCCAGGTATAAAGGTCTCCACGGCTGATGAGCTGTGGGGAATGAAGGCTTTGGATGCCACCCTGAAAATCTTATCCCTGCTGGACCATGGGACCCCAGTGTTGCCGGCTGGGATGGCTTCTCTGTGGCAGGTCTGAAATGCATTTGAGGGTGTGGGGTAGGAGTGTGCTCCTGAGTTGGGCTCTTAATGGACAGATGAACATCTCACCGAAATTCCCTCTGTATTTGGAAGTAATTGGTGACTTGTTTCCATCCTAATTGACAGCCTCAAAACCAAGATCATGTGCATATAGTGATTGAATAACCCCCTCCCTCCCCCTGCCCCGCCCCCAGCATCGCAGATGTTTGCTGTAGCGCAGGCGGATTCCAGGGCATTAATTGATGGAAGAGGATGGAAACTCTCGTGTGCCTGATGTGCTGTGAACAGCTATGCTTTGTATATATGTGACTATAACGTTCTTAAAGGATTTATTTTCCTTTAAGAAATGTTATTTTCCTCCAAGAACAAGAGGAAAAAGTAAGCCGCTCTCTGATCCCTACTCCTAAATATCGGGGTAGTGAATTGGAAAAGGATCTGAGACAGCCCTCGATCTGAGCCTTAGTTTTGGGAAGCAGTGGCAGACCTCTGGGACTCACAGCAAGTCACTTGGCCCTCCTAGACTTTGGGATGGCCCCGGCGCTGTGCCAGCCCTTTCAAAAACATTACCTCATTCAGCGCCAAAGCCACCCATGTCTTGCTTTCTTTTGCATAAAACTTGTTGGATGAAAAAGGTCCTGGTTAAGGTTTAAAATACAGATTTGTAATAATAATAGAATAATAGGCTCTTGTGTTTTGAGCACCGTCCTCGTGCCAGGTATGTAATACTTACAGCATATGTTTCCAAACGCCATCTCATTTAATCTTTAGAGTAACCCGATAAGACACATACTGATGGAGGCTGGTAAATCTCAGGTGGTAAAGATAGTATGCCATGTTGTAAAGATAGGAGTGGAAATTTAAGTCCAAAAATATTTTATTTAAAATCCAGAGCATCTTTTGGCAAATCTGTATTTCAGCTTCCTAGAACTAGACTGAATTTTTTTTTTGAGTAATGAAGTAGTAATGAGTAATGAAAACATTAGCAATTCTAATCATTCTTCACCACCATAGATTTCAAGATTTCTTTTTACGTGGATCTGAGAAATCTGATCACATGCCTGAATGTTCTTCTGGAGGGAATATTTGCACTTTACCTTTAGGAGATCACACAACTCTCTTGTCCGTTTCCAGCCAGGTCCCACAGAAGCCCCGCGGGTCACTGAGCACTGACCCCAGAATTTCTCATTTTCTTTGTTCTCGTCATGAAAGTGACAAGCAGATGAAAATCTTAGATCCACGCCTATGTGTGCTGTAGGGCTCTGGCTTTCCTAAATGAAGGCATCTTCAAACTTGGAGAAAACGCTTTGCTTAGGTAGCTGAAATCACATCAAATGTTTGCTCTCCTTGTTGTTGCTGCTAATGCTATTTTTCAGGCAAACACTGAGCTTGAGACAGAGAAATCTTCAAGAGTATGTTTCATAGAAGTGTTTCAGCTTCTCTGGTAGAAAAGAACCCACAAGTTCAAAAATGAACATGGACCTCTTGAAACAGACCATATTCTAGCCCCAATCTCAGGCAGGTTCCTGACCCACAGAAAGAACATGTTCTCCAGTATATCTGTTATCACAGAAGGAGAAAAAAGATGGAATCTGACATGGCTACAGCTTTAGGCAGACAATATTACGTATGAGCTTTTTTTTTTTTAATAATTGACAAAGGTAGTAAAACTAAAGAAAGTGATATGCTTCGTTTTCTTACTCATAAAAATGGGCTTTTCTTTGGTTACTCTCACTGATTGCTTAAGTAACTTTCCAAACTCCAAATCCTGTTGAGACCTGACACAGAATTGTCTAAGTTCTTTCTTCCCTTTCCCTCTGGCATATCAAGGGTCAGCCTGGATGTTCCATCTCAGCATTTTCCACATCCCTTTGCAGATGGCGGAGGAATAGGGAGGCAGGATCTTCAGTGGTAAGAGGAGGTGTGAGTAGAGGAGAGCCAAGGAGAGCACACCCTCACCTGTGCTTGAAGGTGAGCGAGAAGTCCAGGTGGTCAGTGGGTCAGCTCTGTTCCTGCTGAGGGTGGCCCCCGTCTCCAGGCAGTGAGGGCTGAAGGGAAGACAGTCAAAGAGAACGGACTGAAGGCCCTCAGAGCAGGGCTGGAACCCGTGACTCGCCACAAGTTTGCTGGGCGTGTAGGGCCCATTTTGGACAAGGGACAGAACCTTGGAAACCAGCAGATGTCACCAGCGCATCCCCAGCGACCTGTGCAAGGTCAGCGGGTCCCCGTTCCCAATAGGAGGATATGCGGATTGTCTTCTACCCTTTACCCCTGGATGCCGTCTTAGGGAGCTGAGTAGGAGGGAGCCACTGGTAGAGAGACAAGGCGTTTCTGTCTGGGAGAGAATGAGGACTGCATAAAAGAGAAGGTTCCAATGATCTGATGGAAAGGCCAGGCTATCACAATGCATATCACTTTTCAGCACATTTGAATTAAATGCTTTAAGTGGGGAAATGTGGCAACTTCGTTGTAGCTGTTAAACCCAAACAGTGAATCTCCAGCTGATGGATCCGCAGAGAGGAGACAGTCTGAGTCCCTTTTAGATCTGTGTAAATCACGCAGCAGAACCGGCTTCTTTGCCCACTGTACTCACGTAACCTATGACCCTGTGACCTGTTTACTCTTTGATTGACATTAAAGCATCCTATGCTAAATGAATCAGCATCTCTAGTATATGTTGGATAAACCAGAGGTCTAACATGGAGACCTTTCTGAGTAAACAGTAAATACCTTTTGGTACACTAAATGTTTTTCTGCACATCTTCCAGTCCTCTGCCACGGCTGTATTTAGCTCCTTCCTTTGCTTCACTCTCGCTTGTTCCCCACTAGTAATCATCTCAGACTTTATATGGAATGCCCCTGCTTTTCCAGTGTGAAATTCTTTTTGGAGGACCTGAAACAAGGAGAATGAGTCACTGACACGAACACATCTCAAACGCTAGTATTATGGCTCTAACCACCTTCCTACAAGCTGCCAGCCCTGTGCCTCCAGAAAGCTGTGCGGCTGTTCCCCTGACCTCACACACAGGTCAGCTGCTGGGAGGTCGAGGTCAGGCCAGGATGCGCAGATGAAATCGTGAGGTTCGTCTTGCCCTCACGCAGCCCCGAGTAGGTGAGGGAAGATCTGCAGGGTTTGGCGTTGAACTTGGGAAGCTCTGAGTGATCAGCGGGAAACATGGCCTGGGCACAGCCGTCTGCCTAGCTGTATTACTTAAAATCCCCGTGAGCTCTCGGCGTCACCAAGTGTAGCCATAAACCATCACCATACGTGCCATGGTAGCTCTTAACGCGCATTCTGGGAAATGTCTTTCAAGGAACGCTGTTGTACAATGGAATTAATTTTCACAGGTAACTTGTAGGACGAAAGTTTTATTTTCAAAAAATGCCCTAAAATTTCCATGACTTCAGCACCTGGAAAAGCTGTAGAGCCTAACGGGGCATCCCATTAGACAGGCCTGAAAAAGAGCAGATGGAAATTCTGAGGGTGAAGTAAAAACAGATGGGAGCTCTGCAGGTGAAACATGAACTTGAGTATTTCAAAGTTCATATTGCTGAACGTAAAATCCCATTAAGTGCGTTCCGATAAAGAGTTAAACTGACAAGCTGCCTGGTGATCTCCCTCCTTGTGAATTTCCAACGCACTTTGCCATGGACAGTTTCTGTGGCTGGGGTTAAAAAGCACTTCTTATTCTGATTTTGAAGAGAAAATGTTGAAGCCATAGAAAAATTACCTGAGGGAAAATAAATAGTGATATTCTTACGCAAAAAAAAAAAAAAAAAAAAAAAAAAAAAAAAAAAAAAACAACACTTCCTCCCAGGCTGCCGGCTCATTTGCAAATGGCAGGTCTTCAAGCTGCACTTTCTCCTGCCTGGGACTCTAAGGTGGCGGCCTTGTAAACAGGGAGACATGGTTTAGCCTCTTTCTTTTTCTTTTTTAGCCAGTTGCTTGTCTGTCCCCTGTAATTTCCCCGTCTCCATTTAGACAGCTGTGCACCCACGGAAAGCCGTGCTGGCCAGGCAGGCCGGCTGGTGCTCTGGCCAGTCTGAAGCCTTCTGGTGTTTTGAAAAGATGTCGCTTCATCCCACAAATGTCCCCTTCTGTGAAAGAGGCCAAACTGTGTGACACAGCTGTCCTCCGGGCAAGACGGGCCTGGCACACAGCGTGGTGTTTACTAGCAGTGGGTAGCTCCACCACCTGCTGTGACTTCAGTGGCATAGAACTCAGCACATTGCAGGAGACAAGTAGGTTCTAAATTGACTTGAGTCTGTGTAAGTGACCTGAGCAGCCCAAAGGGCTCTTCACTTTGGGGTGTGTGTGTGTGTGTGTGTGTGTGTGTGTGTTTTAAGAGACAGGGTCTCATGCTGTTGCCCAGGCCAAGTGCAGTGGTACCATCGTAGCTTACTGCAGCCTCAACCTCTTGTGCTCAAGCAATCCTCCTGCCTTGCCCTCCCAAGTAGCTGGGACTACAGGTGAGCACTACCACACCTAGCTAATGTTTATTTTTTATAGAGACAGAGTTTCACTATGTTGCCCAGGCTGGTCTCAAACTCCTGGCCACAAGTGATCTTCCCATCTTGGCCTCCTAAGTAGCTAGGAATACAGAAGCCCCTGTGTCTGGCTTGTTGCTTGCTTCATGATGTCAGACTGCAAGGGAGAACTGGATGGGGAGTTGGGGGGTTGTGTCGATCTTTGCTGTCCATTGTTCCAGCTGCTTGCTAGCTGTGTGGAATCCCAACACCAGGCTTTCCCAGGAGGAGGAGGATGATATGCGTTTATCTAACATCATCTCTCTGGGTTGACTTTCCTGTATTTATAGAGGAAAAGTTTATAGGTATAGGGAGTTCTTAGTCCAGTGGTCAGGGGTGGGGAGGTTTGGAGGTGTAACCTTTCTGGTATTTTCCCCAAGAGTCCAAATTACCCTTTAAAACAAAAAACACATATGAATCCCAAAGGAGCTCAAATTGTAGTTGTGGGTGTAGTTTGTTTAATTCACAGGGGCTGGAATGTAGGGCCTCTGAAAGTCTCATAAAGGAGTAAAACTCAAGCATTTGTCTGAGGTTTTAAATATGTGAGATTTACACATCTAGATGCTTCCAGAAGCTGTGACAGTAAGCATATTTAACAATCATGACAGCAAAGAAATGATGCTGGTTTTGCACAACTGGTCCAGTGACACCAGGGAAACCTGTGGAGTATCAGCCTTGCTTCAATATGCCCACAAGGCTGCAGACTGCCTAAATACTACATTTGCAGCTCAGTGGTTTTGATGGTATCTTTAGAGCCAAAATTGATTGAATACTCACTCTTAATAAAATAGGGATAAAAATTTGCCTTGTAAATTTGTTGTAAAAATAATGCCTGATGTGAAGTGCTTGTTAAGTAGCACTTGATATTATCATTCAGCGTTCTTCAGACTAGAACATAGTACAGTTTTTTTTTATTAGTTTTTATATGTTGATGTTGACAAGATCTCTGTTTGAGATGCACCTAGCTTTGTTTGTTTTAAACCACTTTATTGAAGTGTTAATATACTAAAAGCTGTACATATTAAATGTGTACAACTCGATGAGTTCAGGGATAAGTGTGCACCTGTGGAACTAGCATGACTATCAAGGCCATAAACATACTCATCAAGTCCATCACTGAAACTTTGTACCCTGTAATAACCAACACCCTGCCCTTGCACCAGGCTTGTTTTGAGTGTTGAATGTATCATAAACAATCGTAACATGTCGAACCATTTGATGGCATTTTCATTTGCTAAAACTGGCAACCCTAATCAGATTAGAAGAAGCAATGGCTAGTTGTAGGGAGACCATCATATCTTCGGAAGGCACGTCACTCAATATGCAGAAGATTTGGCACCCAAAGCTTGGGTAAACCAGGGAAGGGGCATGTGTGACTATTGACCTGCAAGCTGAATCCCAGTGGTTTAGTATTCTCTATGCTCCAGAGACACTCTGCGCTGTTTTGCTTCAAGCAATCTTGTTTAGTTTGTACCCGAACAATCTAGAACCTTGCAGGAGTTGTGGAGGCCGTGAATGACTGGCCTCCATGAAGTCGAAAGGAAACAAACAGCCTCTTTAATGAAACTAGGTCAAGTGGCAGAGTTAGAGATTCAGGCCATTTTTATTCCAGAATTCTTGCTTAAAATATCCAGGGGTAGACATCTCAGAAACCTAAATTTCAGCAAACCTAAAATTCAGCAACCGTGTGAGATGTGGAACATGAGGCCAGTTCATGAGATGCTACTTGATAAATGGAGAACTTACAAGTCTAGTGATGTATCTGATTGTGTGGCTGTGTAAAAATTGCTTGTGACTTTAAAAAGACCTCTTTTATACTTCTAGGTAACACTGGGAAGCCAGGGAGACACTGTTGTAATACCAAAAATGTGCAAGAAATGTTTACTACAAGTTTTTGTTGAAAGACATTTGTAACAATGAAGTTTTTCCCAAGGGGGTGATTATTGAAGTAGTGGTTGTTGTTTATGTGCGGGTACAAAAATCGCTGTCCCTTAGCTAAAGTTTAACACATTAGTTCAAATAACAAATAGGTCTCTGATTAAAAAAAAAAAGTCTGGTTTCTTAAAGGGGCCTATTTGGGTAGCTGCTATAGTCTGGTAAGACAATAATGGTGACGTTAGTCACTTGGACTGTTGCAGCAAATTACTGTAGGCTGGGTGGCTTGAACAACACCCCTGTTTGTCACAGTTCTGGGGGTTGAGTGGTCCGAGATCACCTTGCCAGCAGACCCAGTGTTAGCTGAGGGCCTGCACGTTGGGCTGCTTCATGGTGGTCATCTCACTGCATCCTCATGTGGCAGAGAGCAGTCATGTCTCTCATGTCTCTTCTTTTTTTACTTTTTATTTTTTGAGACAGGGTCTCACTCTGTTGCCCAGGCTGGCGTGCATTGTCATCATCCTAGCTCACTGCAGCCTCAAACTCCTGGGCTCAAGCAATCCTTGCACTTAAGCCTCCCAAGGTGCTGGGATGACAGGGGTGTGAGCCACTACATTCAGCCATGTCTCTTCTTATAAGGCTGCTAATCCCATTCATTAGGGTTCCATCCTCATGAACTGATTTGCTCCCAAAAGCTCCGTCTCCCAATACCATCACGTTGGGATTTAGACTTCAGCATATGAACGTTGGGAGGATACAAACATTCAGTCCACTGCTGGAGAATCTGGCCAGTTTTATGTGGCCAGAGGACAATATGGTTTCCAAACATAGGCGGCAGAGACATGGAAAACAGAAGAAAACAGGACCTACTCAAATGGAATCTGGAACACCATCACTTGGGTCCTACAAATGGCCTCATAGGCAGGTGAAGGGAAAAATCTAGAATAAAAAATCTTTTGCCAAAATGGAGGGAAGAAGGCTGACCTAAAACCGTGATTTTTACCTCCCTGTTTTAAATATTCCATATGATAGCACTAATACAATTGTCATTTTCACTTTATAGTTGTTGGTGAAAGGAACACACTTTCCTTGATACGTCTAGAAATCCTTGGCGTAATGGGCCAGCTGCTCTGTTTTTGAGGCAGAAGATGTCACATCTCCTGCAGGTCACTTCGCTGCTCTTCCCTGTGGGGTGGGTTCTCATCAGCCATGCCTGGAACAATGCAAAGGGGCTGGGACTTCCGTCCCACTCCCTGAAGCCAACCTGGCGCTGATAACTGCCCAGGTCAGAGCGGTTCTTCAAGGTGTGGCAAAGAACGAGGACCCTTCACAAATCTTCCCTTGGACACCAGTGATCAGACTCACCGTTCAGACACAACGAATGTATCCCCAGAGAGTCAGTACCTGCTGTGTAGTATGCCCCGTGATACAAAGTGGGCACGTAACCTGCCTTCGTGGAGTTTAATGTTTATAGAGGGAGACAGAGAATCATTGGTAAATAACAATGAAAGAGGTAAAACGCTCAAGTCTGAGGTATTACAGATATACAGCAATGAAGGAAAACAACAAGGCATGCTTTTGAGGATAAGGGAAAGGGAATGTAAGATGGTCGGGGAAGATTTTCTGAGAAACTCAGATGATTTCAGATATTTCTGGACTGCCTTGTTTCCGCTTCATTAAGTATGCTCCTGGAATTTTTTGCCTTTTTAGTCAGATCTAACACTTTAACTCATAATGAAAAGCAGGTAAAATGTGTATTCCTGATGAGGTTGAAAGTTCACACAAATGGAAATTGTCAATTTCAAGTATATAGCTTACTGTACCTTCATTTATATATATTGAAACTGATTGCGGTGATCATTATTAAAATCTCACAAAGCAGTTTTCATCTTGCAGTTTTAGCATTCCAATGAGGTATGTAATATTGTCTGTAATTTCTAGGAAGGAGAGGAGGAATTTCAAGTCAGAGACAGATTCTAAGTTAACACCCACTTCTGTGATAGGGCTAGCCTGATAGACCACCTCTTCTCTCTCTCAGCTTCCCCTTATCACTCTAATTCTGGTAAGCACTCCCCGAACTTCACTGTCTTCCTTCCTCTGAATAATTTGTCAGTATTTTTAATGATCACAGCTGCTCCAGGCCCAGGACCCTAAAATTTTGGGAGCCAGGATGGGCTCAGTTGCAGGAAAACCATGAGTCTTCCCAGATGGGAGACATGGAGGCCCTCATTGCTCAAGTCAGTAACTCCTGAGGCGGGCGGCAGAAGCTGGCTTTCAGGAAGGGTCAGCACATTTCCTTCTCAATTCCAGAAAGCCTTTGAGGAATCCGCTCGGAAGTGGCGGGTATGCAGGGGTCCCTTCAATCCCTGAGGATTTGTGAATCTTGTGAGTAGTGCTTCCTACGGTGCCTACAGTCACGTAAGATTTTATTCTTCTGGAAGCCAAATCAAAGAATGTTTCCCATGTCTTAGGTGTTTTTCTGATAAGAGCCTGAGAATTCTGGTGATGGTCCACATACCTAAACAATGTGGACAGTCTTCAGCTGCTGCTGCTTCTGCAAGCCAAGAAAATAAAAACCCTTACCAGCACCACACACACAGATACCACACACACACATGCACCACATACCACACATGCACTACACACCTGGGCATGCATGCATGCACACACACACAGCATACACATCCCATACACACCATAGATGCCACACACATTACTCATATGCACACCACACCCCTAACACCTCACACATGCCACACACAAGTGCTTACACAACACATGTGCACAAAGACTACACATATACACCAAACACATGTACATCATACCCACCACACACACACTGCACATGGTACACACGCCACTCACACACACCACGCTCCCCACATATGCCACACACACACCACACTAAACACGCACGTGCATCACACATCACACACATACACACATGCACACACATACCACACAAATAACCTAATATATCAAAAATCCCAGGGCTCACAAGCAAAGACAGATTGCGGGTCATGGGCTTATTTTAAAACACAAATGACCACAATTCATGGTTTGTTGCACACAGTAGACAAAAGTTTGTTTTCTTTTTTAATCTTAAAAATATCTGTCTTGCAACAAACTCTGAATGATTCATTTTTTCTCACATCACTGTAAGGTCAGCAGAGCAAATGTTATTTTTGTTTTGCAGTTGGGGAAGCTTGCCCAGATAGGTGGTGGCTTCCCCTCATTTTGTGTCTGGCCACGAACTCAAGACCTGTATTTCTATTCTGGTGGAATAGAATCCATGAGCATCTGGTGCTCTCTTAGAGTTAACTTATACCCAGGATTTGGGGAGACTTTCAAGCGCCCAAGTCTACGTATTTTTTGAAATCTAGGCCAGAAACCTTATCAGGCAATTTGTTGTATTGAAAATTTATAAGACAATAATGACCTATAAAAACCAAACAAACAAATGACCTATCCAATTGTAAGCCTTTCTCATGACATTTAACTGTTGCAAAGTTAGTACATGATCAGTTCGAGGCTCGGGTGTAATTCCTTAGAGTCTCATCATTGAGATCTCTCAAAAATTATGAGAAGAAATATTTGAAAGGGAAAGGAATTAGAAGTGATTTGTGGATTTCTATATTGGAAGATTTTTATGCTTTCCCATCCTGTGAGGTTTTTGCCTCAGCATAAAATGGATTCAATGGAACGACTGTGTTTTGCCGATGAACAGCTGGTTTTCTCTTTTTTACCCTCTGAATTAGTGATTCATGATTTATTTTGGTCTTGTGAAGACACATTCTCAGATTGTGATGACATACACAAACCATTTGACTGAATTCAGTAAAAATACAGGAAAGTAAACCCAAAAGAATAAACAGGACAGTTGCATTCCAGCAACATTTGTTTTTACTGAGATGATCACAGATAGCCGGTTTGATTGCGTCTCCCTCTTTTAGACGATCATCCCAAGTCCTGAAGAACAATGATTACATGACAGAAGTGGGTCCCTCTGTGTTCCAATCTCCTCTCCCGACAAAATGTGTTTGTCATGAAAGGGAGCTTAATTTTTAACATGATTGAATTACTAAACACTTGAATTAAACATTCTCATGAGGGCTTATCTCCTACAGAAAGCATTCTGTTTCCTTAACACTGGAATGGGCGTTTCGTGAAGTATCATAAACAGTTTACGATTTAAGAAGAAAATGTAGTAACCTCCCCTGGCTTCAGAAGGGTTCTGTGGCTGTAGCTTGTTACTGGCTGGAGACTGCTGAGATCGAAGGCAGTCAACCTTACAGATGCTGGCAGGGAAGCTCCATCTCCTTTCTTGGTCTATGGTGAGATGAGGTAGGACTGCAGGAAGGGCTGGGAGGTGGCCTGCAGTTAACAAGACATCTCTGCCCACTGAGCTGCTTCCCTCACATTTCCCTGATGATTTCACAAGTGTGCGTTTTATTTTAACGCGAGGATAATATTTACTCTTGGTGCACATGAGGCAGGCATAGCTAGTGTGACAGACATTTGGAGATGTTTAAAGGCTGTGAGTGCATTGAATATCTGAAAAGGAGGGAGAGAGGGCCCATGAAGCCTGTTCCATGTATTATGTCTGTATAAAAAATTACTCCAAAATGAAGTGGCTTAAAACAATGGCAACATTTTATTTTGCTCATGGATTTACAGTTTGGTCGGGGCTCAGGAGCAACAGCCCATTTCTGCCCTGCTTGGCCTCAGCTTGGGAGGTTCAAAGGCTGGAGCTGAAATCATCTGAAGCCTCGTTCACTCATGTAACTGTTGACTGATGCTAATGTCAGCCAGAACACTTACACATGGCGCTTCGTATACCTTGGTCTTCCTTACAACATGGCAGCTGGGTTGGGAGGGCAAGAACCCTGTGAGAGAGAAAGATGACTAGGGGAAGCCTATCACCTTTCTGACCCAGCTTTGGAAGCCAGGAAGCATTGCAGTACTTCCTGTGGGTTCTATTCTGAAATGCTTGCAAAATCTGGCCTGGGTTCAAAGGGAGCAGAAATTGATTTCACATCTTAATGGGGACTGGTAAGTTTCTGGAGGAAGAGATGGAACTGGAAATATTGCCACACCCCAGTTTTGGGAAAATCCTCCAGAGGGTCCATGAAAGGAGCATCTAGTAGTGCTGCAGGAAGATGGAAACACACACCGCTCTTACTTTGCCCATACCCTGGTGCCACTGGAGCAAAAGCCGTGATGTGGTGATGTCATTTCTATGCCTTCAAATAGAAATGAAATTCGAAGACATATTTTGAATTACTGTGAATCTGATAATAAACTTTCATAGCATTTTTTACCTTAGTTGCCCCACCCCTTTCTTTTTGAGTTGGGAAGGGCGGGCTATGCCTCTCCATTTTGAGGAGGAGGAAGCTGAGAACTGAAAAAGTTTAAATGACTTTTCGAATGCCGTAGATTGCGTAAATGTCAATACTGGGACTCAAATTCACATCTTTAGATTTCAGATCTGGTGTGTCTTTTGTTCTAACCATGTTCAACCTGAAGAAGAAAAGACGAAAGCAAATACATAATCAAATGGGTTATATTCTGAGATTACAGTAAGAATGGATAAGAGATTAAAGTGAGATTGATGAAGCTGAAAATATTCAGAGAGTATTTTTGGCTGTCTAATGATTTTCTTTGCTGAGTAATGATATATTTAAAACCTTGATGCTTATTTATTAAAAAAAAAAACTTTATTAGGAGCCTACTGCATGCCCACAATGATGGTATATAAGTATAAAATATTCTGAGATTACAGTAAGAATGGATAAGAGATTAAAGTGAGATTGATGAAGCTGAAAATATTCAGAGAGTATTTTTTGCTGTCTAATGATTTTCTTTGCTGAGTAATGATATATTTAAAACCTTGATGCTTATTTATTAAAAAAAAAAAAACTTTATTAGGAGCCTACTGCATGCCCACAATGATGGTGATATAAGTATAAATGGCAAGATTACTGCTTTCAAGGCTCTATTAAGCTCACTGGGAGAAACAGACATATAAAAGTCAATGGTATATGGCCTTTTTAAAATGATAGCAACAAAATGCAAGGTATTGTATTAAGCTCCCACTATACATCCGAATTTCCATGAACAGTAGAAAAAAAAACCTTTGAAATGATATAATTGGAGCACTGGAGAACTTAATAGGTGCCATGATTATGAGTAATCTAGAAATTGTGAGGAATTTCAGAAAGTGACAACAGCTGGAAATGGATAGAAAAAGTAAAAACAGGTAAGATATACCCCCAAATATAACCAGAAGCAGTGTTTTCTGTGTGTGTGGTAAGATCAGTTGCAGAGGTAATTTAAGCCCATAGTGATAAATCATGAACCCCAAAGGATTTTTATGGGGTGACTGTCAGACAATGGATTAATTTTCTGTGTCTGCAGCAGATGTGCCAGACGAGCTCTCCTTGGCTTCCTTCCTGTGCTGAGCATCCAGCAGCAGCAGTGTTCACACCCAGGGTAAAGCCTAGAAACTGAATATCCCCACGAATGGAAAAGAGAACGAGATTCCAGGTTGTGGGAACTTTGGGCTCACCAATACCCACATGAAACAATGCAAACAAGGAAAAAGAAAATGTAATCGCTGCCTCAAATATTTGTCCACAGCTAAAACTGAGAATGTTCTCCAAAATGAGAATTGAGACACGAGAAGTTACTGCAGTGGGCCAGGCCCAGAGAGGCAGAGAAGATGCTGGAGGAACAGGACAGCTGTTTAGGTCTGTTCTCTCCATCACCCAGGGCATCTGTCAATATGTGGATGGAGATTCTTACTTGGGCTAGAGTCAGCTGAAACCCTCAGCTCTATGTAAAAGCAGACACCCAAACCACCAGTATTTGATTGGTAGTAAAATAAAAAATAACACAATACCGCCACATGTATACACATAAAAAGAGAATCACCATGGGGACAGAATTGGTAGTGCCAATAGACGAAAACTTGAAATACAACCTTACAGAGATTTGAGGAGCTTTGATGAACAGACTGTATCAAAAATAGTCTTTGAAATTCAAAATATGTCTATCAAAATTAAAAAAATATGTATTAGATATGTTGAACGCAGAATAAATACAGCTAAAGATTGAATTATCCAACTGGTCAGTTGAGTCTAAGGGTTATGCAATGCAAAAGGTAAGAAGACAGGCCAAGTATGAGGGGAAGAAAAGCTAACGGATATGGAAGATGGATCTAGACATTAAATATCCAGCTATGGGTCCCAGAAGGAGAGAACAAACAGAAAGAAGAGTCAGGAATTCCCAAAAGCTGAAGAAGCTCATGACTCCTGAGACTGAGGGAGACCTAGAACTGATAAGGTTCGCTAAGCAAGATACACGACTGCACATGGGCTAGCGAGGTTATAAGCACCAAACAAAAAAGGAATCATAAAACTATACAAAGAAAAATCAGCTAACTACAAATTAAAGAGGATCAGCTCAACATCAGACTTTTCATCATTGATAGAAAACAATATAGATAACAGTCGAGAGTGTCTTTAAAGTCACTTGATAGAACATCTTGGAATATAGATTTGTTTCATATTGAGTTAATTTTTCATTCAAGTGTGAAGGTGAAATAAAAATACTTGTAAGTAATGAAAGCCTTATAAAAATGACCCACAATAGGCATTTTATAAAATAATCACTCAAGGAGGTATCCAAATATGATTAGGGAAATAATATAAAAAAGATGATATGAGCTATTAGAAAGGGTGGCACATGAGGAAATCAGTGTAGTGCCTGGCTGAATTTCCCTAATTGTTTATGTATGATTTGAAAGAACATAAATCCTTCTTCCGTTGGTAAAAATTCAGAAATGTAAACTCCATATAATTTCAACATGGGAAACAGTGGAAAATAAGAAAAGGAAGCTTGTGAAACATTGCCAAGGTCCATAGTCTGTTTGCAGCAGGGCGAGGTATAGAGTAATTCGAGATAGCAACAAAAAAATCCACATTTAAATATATGCTACCATTTTAATGACAACCCTTCCAAAATGATTAAAATGCATATCCTAACTGAATAAGAAAATTTGGGTGGGAAATTGATCAGTTTAACAAAAAAGACTCTGAAAAATCATGACCAGAAACCAGATGATGGAAAACAGAAAACAAGAGCCACCTCTTTCACTCCTCCTAACTATGGCAGGAAAATATGGATAGCCTGATAGTGATGATCTAAATGTGAACATGTTCGTCAAAAACAACAGGGTATCCTGTACCGTGTATCCTTTTCAACTTGTTTCTTCCATTTAATATTGTGTTTTTTGTGTATAGCTTTGTTTTTTGATATAATACAATTTAGGTTAGCAATATTAATTCCTCTGAGGTGTACCTCGTAGGAATAAATCACGTTTCATTCACTTATTATCCTCATTCAAAGCCAGTTATGTTTTTTTCTATGTTTTTCACTATTACAAACAATAATTCAGTATACACTTTGTGTATTTTCGTATGCACAGGAAAGCTGTTCTGGGTGAGTGCTGGGTGATAGAATTGTAGGGTTTCAGATGCTTGGCATCTCCAGTTTTAGGAGATATGGCCTAATTGCTGTCCAATGTGATAAATAATTGTTTAATTCATTTAAATGGGTTTATGCAAATGAAAAAGTACAGAGGATGCATGAAGTCAGGCTGATACACACTTGAGAACAGTTGTATCTATGAGGAAGTCAGGAGGGCGAAGGTGGGGGAAACTTTGGAATGGATCCATAATATTTTGTTTCTTTAAAGGGGTTGAAAACTAAGCTAACACGATAAGCTGTTCTCTGCTAAATCTGGATAGGGAATATGAGAGCATATGTTACGCTATTTCCTCATCTTTGTTTGAAACATTTCATAATGACATATATTAGAGATGAAAATTCCATATGTATTGGTGTAAAGAAGGAAGGGTACAAAGGGAAACTTTCACAGTTTAACTGGCTGTTGGGGGACAAATAATTCATTATCTGGTGACAAATGACCAACAGCAAGGAGTTAGAAAAGAGCAGGACACTTTTGGGAGAAGGCTGCACTGGTGAGAGACGGACAGGAATTTAGACTTGAGGACCAGGTTTGGGCCAGATTGTTAGAGGTCCTGAGATTCTGGGCAGAGTTTCTGAATTTCCCAGAAGCCATCCGAAGGATGAGTTGAGGTGGAGAAATATTCGAAGCAGGAATGCACATTAGAACGTGCAATAATGTGGTTAGGAAGGATGAAGAAGTTAAATAAACCGTGGCAGGATGGACAGGCATGACAACAAACTAAATATGAAGAATGATGACCACGGGAAAATCACAAAGCAATCCTCCTAAATTTGGGGGTGGAGAATGGTGCCATTAAGACAATAAATACAGAAGATAGATGAAGCTGGTGGGAAGAAAGATACTTAGTTGGATTTGGGACACTGTGGATGTGAAATGCACATGCAATTTGCAGATGTTCAGTAAGTAACAGGAAAGACTTTTTGTTCTCAAATACTCATGACGCATGCTTTATATGCATTATTTATTTATCCTTACAATAACCCAGATCATGTCTGACGTAACTGATGCTGAGCTACACATGTTAGCTGAACTCAAAACCAAGATTGTCCCACTTCACAAGGGAACACAGCGAGCAGTACTGAGTGCCTTCTAGGACATAACTGTTCATTTGATTCTCCAAAGGACTTAGCATCTACTATCAACTTCATTTTACAGATGAAACAATTCAGGCCTGGGATGCGTGAAGGCACCTCTGCGCCTGAGGCTGCCTTCCTGGTTAGAGCCGGGCTCTGGTTGGATGCAGACCTCATGGTGTGTGTGGCCTCACTTTGCTCCTCCAGCCTCAGTTGGTTACTGCACCCGCTGTCGCCGTTCTGAGTAGTAATGGGGTAAGCTGCACACAGCACGCAGAAGAATGCCTAACGTGCAGGACAGTGCTCAAGGCGAGCCAGCTATTTTTCATTATGGAACAAGATCATGTATCGGATATAACTTTTATTCTCTGAATAATGGCAATGATTCACCCACATCCACCCACCAGGGAGTGGTGGAGCATATGTGGAATCCAGGTTCCCCATCCTTCAATCCTACAAGTTTCTCATGCTGCCTTCACCTTTCTTTTTAAATACTCACTACCAGGAAGCATGCGATGCCTTCCCTCAAAAATACATTTACCTCAGCATGCGTATAGCGAAAGCGTGTTGGTATCTGAAAGAAGAGACCTCTTCATTTATCTGGAAAATCCACCTTGCAAGCTCTTTTCTCACTGACACTGTGTAATTACATTACTTTTTCTGGACATGCTTAAACCCCATCAGCGTGCTCTCTGCTACTCTGCGCAGGATGTGTGGTGCAGCCGCTGAGGGATTCAGGGGTTGCTCTGGGCACCCAATACTGAATCCACGTCTTGAAAGCCGTGAAGCTATGCAGTCCTAAGAGAACACTTTCTTTTTACTGGAGAGAAGGAGATCGCCTTCGACACATTGCTGTGCAATTCGTAAAAGAAAAACTGTGAGAAAGGCTTATAATTTTTTCATGACATGGAATGACAGCTGGAAGTTACGCTGGAAAAGGAGTAATGCACCCTGACATAGCTTTGAGGACAGTCTCCCCCAAGACATACCAGGACCACACATGGGAGGTGATTACACTCCAGTTAAATTCCTTTCACTCACTTCTGTACAAAAGCTTTGCTGTTTCTCTTTCATCCTCCAGAGGATATCTTCTCTCTGTGGTGTGGACTGTGGCCACTGGCTACTCCTGTCTCATGATAGCTTTGTCGATTTTGGATTGCGCCTTCTCTGCTGCTGTTATGAGAGCTGGCTTTATTCTCAGTTCAGAGGCAGCAGTGCTCAGCTTTTGCTGAGAAAATGCTAAACATTAAGTGTTATCACACATTTTCCTGTTCAGTGATAAAAGGACCGAGAGGAACCACCTCTTCCCAACTAAATAACTCTGGGATACTGCGAAGAAAGCATTTCTCTCTCTCGTGTTTACAACTCAAGGCTTAGATCAGTAGTAAAGATTAAACTCAGGTGAAATTCCTTTGTCCTGGATTGAGTGGTGAAGAACTTACTTATCTAAAATCTAAACAAATATGACTGTTAGTTTCAGAATGTTCTAAGGTGTGTTTTTGTTTTTTTAGTTCAGTTTCAAATTACACAAAGTATAATTCAGAGAGCATAAGTCAGGCTCACACACCCTAGAAGTGATTTAAGCATTAGTTAAATTCACTGCTTTTCTGAGCCTTGACGTTACTCTGATTTTAGTTCTGGGCACCTCAGCTTCCTTCTCCTATCTCTATCAACATTTCTACCTTCTTTTGACTTCCAGCCATCCTCATCCACTGTCCTCTGGGTACCCTGGGACCTCTAAGCTGTCGTGTATGGCTGAGTGTGAATTGATGGCCACACTGATAATTCATAATGCTTGGGCTTTACAGCACACGTAAAAATCCGAGGATTCTGTGAGATCCATATTTACAGCTAGCAATTTCCAAGGACTTGAATTTGAAGACCAATGGCAAATATGATAATAAATATCTTCAAAACAATGCAAATTGCCAGGGGCAACAATTTGGATACTTCCTGTTAGCCACGTCAGATAATTTTAGGTTCTGTATTCAAGACATGCCTTCAACGACTATTTCATTATGAACCTGGCCCCAATGTCAAGGACTGTTTCATTATGAACCTGGCCCCAGGAGTGTGCTGGGGCCCCCACAGCAGACATTGTCATTTTTTCCTGCATGGAACTTATAGTCTGAGGGGGAGGCAGATGGCAACCAAATAGCTACTCACACAGCAGTCACAGCAAGGTGTCCTTGGAGCATATGGGCCGCTGTAGAGGCCTAGCAGAGTCGAAGTGGGCCTCCAGAGGATTTCCCACGAAAACGTGACCACGGAAATGAGATATGAAGGAGGATTTCCCATGAAAACGAGATCTGAAGGGCGTCGGAGATTCACAGATGAGGGGAGCATGTTTTAGCTCAGGGAAGAGTGGAGGCAGGGACTGGGGGCAGAAGGGAACATGGCCTGTTCCAGGACCTGAAGGACAGGCTGTGTGGATTGAGCTTGCAGAGGGAAGGGAGAAGCTAGGAGGCTCAGAGCCCTGGGGCCACAGTGAGGATTTTGAACCTCATCCTAAGAGCAAAAAGAGGTATGTCGCAGAGTCTTCCTAGCGCTCAGCTTTGGGGCCTCGGCTTACTAGATAGAGGGATGCCTGGCTGTGTGTTCTTCCTGGAAAACATCCTGCTGCTGGCAGAACCCTAATGAGGGAAGCGGGTACAGCGCCCCTTTCAGGACCCTTCACCGACACGGGAAGGGTGTGGGCCAGGAAGTTCGTTGTCATATGGCCTTAAATCCTATCACCCATTCAGCACTCACATCCCCCTACCCATGAGAGCAGTTCTGGCTCCAGAAATTTGGATGAATAAGTCAGCAGCTGATGCTGCCGGGTCTTTCCTGGGTCCAAGGCTGCCCTGCTCTGGGTCCTCCTCTTGGTGACAGCTGACTTGGGCTCCTGGGCTGGAAGACTCCCAAGAGGTCAGTGTAGTTCTGGAGTGAGTTTTTTTTTTTTAAATAATTTATTTTTATTGTATCTAGAGTGTGCAACATGATTTAATATACATACTGAAATGGTTACTATAGTCAAGCAAATTAACATATCTGTTAGATCACATGGTTACCCTTTTTTGTGGTAAGAGCGTCTAACATCTGCTGTCTTAGCACATTTCCAGTACACAAGATTATCCCTCTAGTCTTGAATAACAGCAAACATTTGTCTTCTCCTCCCCACTTAAGCTTCCCAAAATACTTCACTCTACCTTTCATTTCCCTTTATGTCCTGAACCCAAATAACCCTTATAAGCCTCTTAAATGAATACAGTTTTGTTGAATATTAAACATATGTTTAGCTTTGTAAAGATGTGGGGGTTCAACAAATATCGACCTAGATGTAAGAACTAAAACTATAGAATTTCTCAAACAAACTACAGAAGAAAATGCTTGTGACTATCAGTGAGGCAGAGGTTCCTTGAACTGGGCAGAAACAGCACAAAATAAAACAGATCTATAAATGCCACTTCATAAACAACAACAAAACTTTTGCTTTTCGAAGGCACTGGTTAAGCAAATAAAAAGTCAAGCCAGACACTGGGAGAAAATAGTACAAAACATATGTCTGACAAAGGGCTTGTTTTGAAACATGTGAGGAACTCTTACAAGTCAGTCAGAATGGGAACAACCTAGGAAAAATTGGGCAAGAGATGTGAACAAACACTTTACCAAAGAAGTGATAGTTTGCGTCCCTAGTCATTAAAAAACTGCAAATCCAGTGCACAATGAGACACAATCACACACCCACTAGAATGGCTAAAATTTAAAAGACTAATCGTAGCCACTGTTGGCAAGAATGTGGAGCAACCAGACGCTCATAAGCTGCTGTTAGGAATATAAAATTACTTTGGAAAACAATTTGACGGTTTCTCAAGAAGTTAAACATATACCTGCCATATGACCCAACCATCCCACTCTGGGTAATTCTCCAAGAGAAATGAAAAAAAATACCCACACAAAGACTTGCATGTGAATGTTCAAAGCCCTGTTTGTAGCAGTCAAATCTGCAAACAACCCACGTAACCTACCACTCAGCAATAAAAGCTATTGGTCTTTGCCACAACATGAGTAGGGCTTTAAAAGCCATACGAACAAAAAGTACTGACAGTCCACTCATCTAAAATTCTAGAAAATGTGGACCAATCTGGATATAGGATGATAGACTGGAGATGGGTAATTCCCTGAGGACAGAAGTGGAGACAGGGTGGGTTACAGAGGGCCATGAGGGAACTAGTGAAGCTGAAAGGAAGATTAGCTTGATTGTGGTGACGGTTTTTTGTATGTAAAATTCATCAGATTGTACACTTTATGTACAACTTTTCTGGTACATTAGTTTTACCTAAATAAAGCTGGAAAATGCTAGGAGCTGCCCTTGTCTTCCAGAGCCGTACATTCAGATGGATCTAATCAGACCTAGTCTTGCTGACCTGATTTAGAGGAGTTCATGTCTTTTGAATTGTTTTAATCTCTTGGGGATCAGGGATCTCCATCTAGAATGCCTTAAGGTGGCTCTGCTGCTCCTGGGACCATTCTGAGCTACAAAATAATAAGTAGCGTCGCATAAGCTCATGCTCTGACATTTCGGGAGGAGAAAAGCCTCAGAGAATTGTAGGGGAAATGAGTTCACAGCTATCTCAGCAAAACAACTGAGACCTACTGAATTGATCTACATGCTAAATACTGTACTGGGTTAAATACTGCAGGCATTTAATCTTCATAATAACCTTGTGATGCATATCCTCCTTTTATAACAAGGAAACTGAGTCAGAAGATAAGTCACTTGCTCTTGACATCTCATTCAGGCATTCAGGGTTTGAGGGATTGCTTCTTTGAGGCTGGTGATGGTTTCTGGAAGCACTTGAGCTATTTGTTGTTATGTTACAATGAGGTTCATGTGTCATAGATTTTTCAAGCGGTGTTGGCCTTGGTGAAGGCAATGGCTGGCTTATCGTGGGTGTCCTGAGCAAAAGAAATTATCATATAATTTCATCCCCCTGTAACAGAAACCGCTCCATGACTATGAGCTCACTGCTGTTTACTCATAATTTCTTTTGAAGTTGGTATATAGCAAAATCCACTCTTTTTGGTGTACAGTTCTGTTAATTTTGACAAATGCATTGAGTTGTATAAATACCACCACAGTCAAGATATAAAATAGTTTCCTCACCCCCTTCCCTAAATTTCCATTGTTCCCCTTCTAGTCAGACATTCCTCCCATCCCAAACCCCTGTTAATCACGGATCTATTCTCCATTCCTCTGATTTTATATTTTCTGGGATGTCAGATGAATGGAGTTATACAGGATGCAGCCTTTGAGTCTGGCTTCTTTGGCTTAGATGAATGCATTTGAAACTGATCAGTGTGGGTGCCTTTGGTGGCCATTTGTCCTTTTTGTTGCTGGGTGTACTCTATTGTGTGGATGTAACGCAGCCCTGCCTAGCCACTCCCTCATTAGGGCACACAGGATTGTTCCTGGCTTTTGATGTTTATGAATATGGCTACTATAAACATTAGCGTATGGGATTTTGTGCAAATGTAGATTTTCATTTCACTTGGAGAAAATATCTAGGAGGTGTGCTGGATCCCTCATGCTCTGTTCGTTATTTGTTTTCTAGCTTTTTTCTCTGTGTTTTATTTTTGTTAGTCTATCTTCAAGTTTTTCCCTTATCTCCATTCTGCAGTTGAGCTCATCCAATGATTTTCTTAATTTAAAGTTTTTCTTTTTTTAGTTTAGAATTTTCTGTGTTTACATTGTTTCTATTTCCCTCTGAGATCTTCTTCTTCTTTTTAAATTCATTTGAAGATTACTCACTTTTACCTCATGGAGATGATTAAAAAAAAAACAAAACTGCTCTAACATCTTTGTTTGATGATTCCATCATCTGGGCATCTGTGACTTGTCTTTTTCCCTGAGAATTTTTCAGATTTTCCTGGTTCTTTGGATGTTGGATGATTTTTAATTGTTTCCTGAGCGTTTTGAGTGTTGTGTTGGGAGACCCCGAGCACTTTCCAATCCTCCGGAGAGTGCTGATTTCTTTGTCTTAGTAGACCTTCAGCCTGTTTCAGTGCAGACCACAATTCTGTCTCACCTGCTGTGAGTGTTGATGCGAACGTCAGTACAGTCTGCAAAGACTTCTGTGATATCAGGGTTGCCACAGGCATGCTCCCTTCAGTGTGGGTTTGGGATTTGGGTGGTGGTTGGTGCCGTATTTGGTTTTTTAAACTCTTGCTATGCATCTGGGTGTCTGGTCCATGCACCTGAAGCTTGGTGGAGCCTGGGACATCTTTTGGATAGAGAGTTTGGAGATACTCCTCTCCAGCTCTCTGCTGTCTGGGGATTTTCTATACTCTTGAGCTCCCAGAGGCCCATTTTCCCAGTTTTTACAGCCAAAAAGTAGGTTTCTTTCAGAGTTTTTTCCCCTTGGCCCAGTGTTGGTTGTCTCAGGCTGTCCTAAGGGCAATGTGGAGAGAGAAAAGAGAAAGAAAGAAAAAAAAAAAGAGAGTGTGAGAGATAAAATTTCCCCTAAGCTCCTTTGAACCATGGAGCCTCTTTTTCCTTTTTCTGCTGTCCAGAGACATGGCTTTTCTCAGATTCAGATACCTGTTCCTGCACAGCCCCTGGAGTGGTGCAACTCCGAGCACAACCCCCTCAGGGTGGGACCTGAAAAGGAGAGGAAGCAAGACAAAAACCTCAACTGCCTCCACCTCAAGCCCAAACCTTGATGCAGGAATGCCAAGAAGGTTTGCACAGGTGCTATTTTTTTGCAATGAATCTTAGAGTCTGAGTATAAAGGATCTTGTCAAGGATCTTGTACTTCTGCTGGATTTTAAAAGCAGGGAGATAGAGTATTTTCTAAGTGTGAACACAAATTCAAATGGCACAATAAAGATAGATGAACAACACCTGCAAAGTGCACCGGATGGGACTTTAACTTTTGTAAAGAGTCTTTTATAAAATGTTTTTGAGCAAGAATTTATGAGATATTATTTTCATGCAATTCAGATCCCCCATGTCCCATCTCCATTGTTAGAAACAAAATACTTTTTTGTTGTTGTCCACATCGACGGACTCAGATCAGAATGAAAGTCATGTAGATGGAAATCTCGAACCTGCTGCTGTTCAGCAGGGCTGTTTGGAGAAGCCTCTGTAGCCCCAGACTCTTTCTTCATCTCTAAAGTGTGTGTAGCATCAAGCGGGCTTCACTGCAGGAAGGAGAAGAAGGAAGAGATGGAAACGGAGTCCTGAGGGACAAGGGGACGCTGAGAGCCACTCTTTCAACCAGGGAGAAAAGCCACAGCACCGGAAGATAAGGTCAAAAATAAAATAATTTAGATTTTCTTACTGGTACTTTTCAGATCCAACACTCTCTGTGAGTGGTCAAATGGAGAGTTGACTCACAAATGATGTGTTGAAATGTATTTGGATACTTCACAGTACAGAATTATAAGCCTCAATTAACCGGATAGTCTCCTCACTTCTCTTAGAGAAAGGCTGTTTACAAAACTCCATCTGTGTTCATATGGCTGTCACCATCTTTAACAATATTGAGCAATATTTATTAAGTCAGTAAAAATAAATTTGACACTTTCCTTCTCTGTAGAGGTTTGGAACCGAAACTTGTTGCACAAGATGTGGTTAAGTGAGAGAAACACACACAATTGTGTAGTGAACACCAAATTAATAGTGTGCATAGATTAGATATTTACATTGTTCCCAGGTCAAGGGTAAGTTCAGAAGACTTTTTGAGTACATTAAATTGCAGGAGTTTTATGTTTAGATAAGGTAAGGTTAAAATAATTGGCGTCTTCTAAAAAGCCTGGGGGGTGGACAGCCAGAGGAAATGGGCTTTAATGAAGTGGTGCACTGGGGAAATTTGGATTTGCAGTGGGTGAGCCTTCAAATGCCGGGGTCCTTACCGTATTTGCTTTGAGAGCAGCCCAGAGGCTGTGTGGCATGGGCTCTCTGGGAGTTCCTCACGATTTCTGGGGTGGTGGTTCTTTTATAGAAATTGATGTAAACTACCTTGTCTAAACACACACATACACACACAGTTGTATTCCTGGTTTGGAAGGTTCATCAGTAGGCTGTGAGTTGTGAAGGCAGGTCCTCTATCTGTTTCACACGAGGTATCTTCTTAAACAATATTCAGGGCATGAAGTGACGAATTCAGTAGCAAACAGGCATCAAATGCCTCCTATATGTCGAGGACAGGTCTTGGTGCTAGGGACATAACACTGAGCCAAATATAGAAGCATTCTTTTGTCGTGAAGCCTAGGAGAAGACAGACAATCACCACAATGAGTGAGTCAAGGCTGTGATACATGAGGTGGTGATGAACACTGGGAGGAAAGTCAAGCAGGGAAGGTGGGTAGAAAGTTTGCAGGGAAACTGTAATTTTAGGTGGCATAGCCAGAGAAAGTCCCACTGATAAGCTGGCGCTCAAGGAAAGACCTGAAGGAAGTGAGGACATAGATTCCACGTCTCCACGGGTCATCCATCCACCACAACATCTGGGTCAGTTTTATGTCACTTATTCATTTATTTTCTGTTAATTAATATTTGGAGGTTTGGTGAGATCTATTTGTCAGAGAGATGGGCTGAATGTCAATTTAGAGGCAAGGGAAGCTTTATAACCCTACTGGTCTACTCAGAAGGAAGAAAAAAATAATACATAAGAATGACTATCAAAATAAATAATCAGAAATTAAAATTTTGGGTTGTATGTAAGTTCTAGTCCAGGTTGTTCACTTCTCCTCTTCAAAGTCTCATCTATACCCAGGGCTTGTTTCCTAATATAAGACAGTGTCCTAACATATAAACCAGGAATGCTTTTCTACTTCAGGTAAGAAAAAAACCTAAATAGAGTGACTTAAATAAATAGGAACTTTCCCCGTGAAACAAGCAACGCAGATGTAAGTTGCTGCTGGCCTTTGTTCAGCAGTTTAGCAATGCCAGAAACAATAATGATTTAATTTTTCTGGCCTTTTCCTCACGGTTACAAGATGGCTGTTGCATACTCAGCCGTCATGTCCACATTCCATCAGATGGACTAAAATTGAGTAAAGGGAAGAGCAAAGGACTGAATCAACAAAGCAAAAGCTTCGTCAGGGATGCAGAGAAGACATGGCTTATGTCTCATCAGCCAGAACTTGAACAGGCCAATCCCAGCTGGAATGTGGCTTTGGAGGAAGGAGGTTATAAATGAAGGCTGGGTGTGACAGGCAGCCTCTCTGAGATGGCCCCCATTATCCTACATCCTGGCCTTTATGCCTACATCTTTCTTTTTCATGTGCACTTGACCTGGTGACTCACTTCTGTGCATGCGCTATGGCAAGTGATGACATGTCACTTTAGAGATCAGGTTTCAACGAGACTGTGTCATATCTTCTGTCTTGGGCGTGCTCTCTCCTGCTCTCCCTTGGATTGCTTGGCTTGGGGTGACCAGCTGCCACACGGTGGGGCAGTCCTAAGAAGAGGCCCACGTAAGTGAGTTTAGGAGTAGAGTTTCTGAGGTCTGCCCACAACCATGTTTGTGAGCCTGGGAGAGGATCCTTCAGCCGCAGTTGAGATTTCAGATGAGTGTATCCCTGGCCAACAGCTTGAGTGCAACCTCGTGACAGAACTTGAGCTGGACACACCCAAGTAAACTGCATCCAATTTCTGATCCACAGGAACTGTGAGATAGTAAGTTTTTTGTTTTAAGTTGCTAATTTTGGGCTAGTCTGTTACACAGCAGTAGATTAGTGATACATTGGGTCAGTGAATTATCCATGTCTGTCTCATCTATATGCGATAATATTCAGCAACCAAAAACTTACTGATGAGAAGCTTATTAAAGGTTTCTCGGAAGTTTAAGTAAATTAAGTATAGTAATTCTCCCTCCTCTCAAAGTTATTTATCTCTTCAAGGAATACTAGATTAATGAGCATCAGATAAATTTTTATGGAAATTTTGTTGTTGTTCCCTAATGGGGCACTCCTGTAAATGTTTCATGGATGTGTTCTCTACATCTAATACCAACCAACTCTCCGTGTCCAGATTAAGATGGATTTATCTGCAAGTCTCTGAGTTTTCAGGAAGATTTCTCATGGGCCGAAATTACCCTGGTCATGTCTCAGTCTTGTGATCTTTGTAATACTAAATAAAACATTTCTTTTCAGTACAAGTTAATCATCTAACATCCTACTGACATTTGTTTTGGCCTCAGAATTTTGTGTATCTCAACGTTTTTCAAAGTTCTCTGTGATGTAGGCCAATCTTAAATATCCAAAAATCGGTTTATTTTTCTCCAATGTACTTAGAGAAGGCTGATTTTCTCCTTCTTTCTAAATATGTTCTCTCCTTGTTGCCTAATTAGGCCTTTGACTATTTTATATCACCATGTAAATTTTCCTTGCATACCACCGCTCCTCCCCCACAAATCTCATCTAAATCTTTTAAACTCACCTCCAAGGCTCCACTGATCATTTCAATCCATGCTGGTCTGTTCTCTAACACCATTTGGCCCTCAGCCACCTGATTGCAGAGTAGACATACTAGGAAAATATTTGTGGAATTAAATTTGAAAAATTTTAAGGAGTTTTGAAACATTCTCTTTTTCTAAATGTCAGCCTTTCTACTTCATAATAAGGAGTGAGGGTGAGAAGTATTAGTAATTACTATGTACCAGGCATTCCCTATACCTTATAAAATACAACAAGGTATGACATAGGCATTACTATCTCCACTTTACAAATAAAGACAGTGAGACATAGAGGAGTTAAAGTCCGAGGCCGGGCGGGGTGGTGCACGCCTGTAATCACAGCACTTTGGGAGGCCAAGGCGGGTGGATCACCTGAGGTCAGGAGTTCGCAACCAGCCTGGCTAACATGGTGAAACCCTGTCACTAATAAATACCAAAAAATTAACAGTGCATGGTGATGCATGCCTGTAATCCGAGCTACTTTGCAGGTTGAGACAGGAGAGTTGCTTGTACCTGGGAGGCAGAGATTGCAGTGAGCCGAGATTGTGCCATTGCACTCCAGCCTGGGCAATAAGAGGAGACTCCATCTCAAAAAAAAAAAAAAAAAAGCAAAACAAACAAAAAAGTTAAAGTCCTTAATATCACAGTGATTGAACAAGGATTGGACCTCAGGTGGTCTGAATCCCAAGCACTTTCTCTTCCCTTGAAACCACACATTCTTTTTTAGATTTGAGATTATGTTAATATGTTCCTCAAAGTAAACCAAAATTGGAAATTAATTATCTCTGTCTTTATCTTTTAATTCTTAAACAAATCCTGTGCACTTAGGATCCAAAGTAGTTGTATCTATTTTCCTGTTGGATGTCTGCCTTTGTTATCTTAAAAACTCGAATTATCGGCTTCAGACTCCCTTGTAGGGAATTCCTTGAGACTTTCTCTGACGTGCCTAATTTCTAGTTTGAATTTGGCATTTCGGACCTCGTGGGTTTTATTGTTTATACTTGGGTGGTTTATTTCTCATTTAAAAACCCATCTGACTTTTTCTGAATTGAAATCTTCTGGCTTAATTGAAATCAGCGTTTCTTTGGCATGTTTTGGAAAACCTAGTAATGTTTAATATATATTTTAAACAATTTTATTAATGCTCAGAAAAGTATATGCAAAAACTAAGTACAAGTACAAGGATCAGGTCTGAGCTGTGTCAATCTGAAATTGGTTGACAACTTTTGCTGAGCTTTCTTACTGCACAGCAAGTCACTGAATTGTACATGAGATGACCATTTTTGTTTAGATATGTGTCGTCGTGTTGATGCATACTTCTAATCCAGTCGTGTAAATGCTCCTAAATGTGACCCGTTCAGTGAGACGGGAGAAAGTTCAAGGAATACCATATTTTCAGGAAGGTCATTTAGTATCATGGGAGTTGACAGAAGAGAAAGAATACAGGGAAAATTTCAACTCTCTGTAATTGGATTAAGTAAATATTAATAAAATTGATTATTGATTAACCAAAACACCCAATAGCGTTGGTGTCCTGAATTTTCACCCTAGGATGCTTTGCAAACAGAGGCTTAGAAAAGTAAAAGGGAGAGAAGGGTCTGGCAAAGTTCTAATTTCCCCAAGTGGACACTGTGAAGCATAAAGCACTGTGCATTAGGAAAGTTTTATTGCTATTTTTATTTATACAGGAATATAGTTTTTAAAAATTAATTACAAATTATCCCAAAGACGGAATGGAGTTTGAGATTGTGAAGAGAATTGGTGATTCCTGAAGTCTTACTATAATGTACTTCATTATGATGAAGTCCAGGGCCGCAGTGAAGTCGGAGAGCTGGGGAGCCAGGGTCCAATTCGGCTGCAACCTGAGTAGCCCATGACTGTATGTGAGTCTCTCAACCTCACTGCATCAGGATTTTCTCATCTGTAGAAGGGAATAATCATAGTACTCACTAATCAGACTACGAGGATCAAATGAGTCAATAAATATAAGGCATTAAAAGGAGTTCCTGGCACACAGTGAATATCCGATAAATGTTAGCTATTATTTATGACCATTTTATCATTTAATCCTTCCTCAAACATTGTTATGTAGGTTTTTTACACAGAATTTATAAATGAAGAACTCAAACGCAGAAACACAAAATAACTTCTCCAGGGCCATACACAAGCTATTAATTGATAGTTTGGAGATTTGAGCAGAGGTTTATCTGATGCCAAAGCTCACATGTTTATTTAAATAAAATTTGTAAAAGCAATGCTTTGACACTTATAAATACAGTACCAATTTTCTAAATAAAAAATTATTTTTGTTTGACTAAGTGATGGATTAAGGAGTGAGTTTTCCTGAATATGTCAAAAGAAATGATTAAGTCAAGGATTCACCCAAAGACTGCTGAAATGGAAACTGAAATTATTATGAATTAGCACTGTGCTTGGTCTCATAAAATTCAGGTGTGCAAGTCAGTGGCAGACAAGTCCTCTGAGTGTGTGTGCTGAGAAATGAGGTGAGAATGACAAAACTATATCTATAAAGTGACAGCAATACATTACAGGTGCTAATTAAAACAAAATGGTCTCTGTCTGGTTTCCAGGCACCCCCGTCTCCTCATTCTTACTTTCAGTAGGCTTTGTTTTTAGGATGACACGCGTCAGTTTGGTGGATAATACACTGAGGGCAGAGTCCGAATCTCACAGTTAGTTCTTGATTACCTGAGGTTGTTGATTGGATATATTAAATTAAAAAGTTGCTTCAGTTTGGAGTGGAGACTATGGTTTAAGAGCCTTATTGGAGGTTGGAGTTCTCAGCAAACACCAGGTCAGCATGGAGTCATCATAAATCTGAGTAGGAAGCAGATTGGGCAAGGTAACTTGGGCTGCTTGCTTTCTGTCTCCAAATTTCCTTTTCATAAGGTGATCCAGAAGAGGTTTTGTATAATGTGAGCCTAAGCTTGATGGAAAATCAGTCAGGTACTGAAATACACAGTCATTTAGAATACACTGGAGGGACAAAGAAATGATAGACACTTGGGATTAGAAGAGATGTCAAATGTCCTGTGATTCAACTCCACCTGTGCTTATACCTAGTTTGTTTTGTTTTTTTTTTCCAATCCCATCTTGACCATCTCTAGTGATATAAAACTTATCATTGCACATGTAAAAGTTACAGTCTCAGATGGCTTAATGGCTAGAAAAACGTGTTCTTAGATTGAGCAAAATCCTTTCTTCAGTAACTTCCATCCATTTCTCTGATTTCAACCCTCTGAAGCCACATTTAATTTCTAATATTTTCATATAATATGTTCTTGGAAAGTTTTCTTCACGTTGACGATCCTTATTCATTTAAAGCCTTCTTTTGAAACCCGTAAAAGAAATGGTCAGTAGACACTTGCCAGCTCCTTGACATTTCTTTTAAAGACTATTTTTCAGAACTGAGTACAGTTCTCCAGTGTGGTCGCCACTGATAAGGCCAGAGTACTGCGTGTTCTGACCACTCCAAAACAGGCTGCTCAAGGTTGTATGAGCCTTCCTGGCCACTTACTGAATTGCTGACTCTTGTTGAGGCCAATGGTAATCATAATCTCTTGGTCTTTTTTTTATAATTAGTTATGTGTCCACAGTACTGCATTTCTATCCCTCCCCTCCTCTCTCCTCCTCTCCCTTTTTTTCTCCCCTCCCCTTCCCCTCTCCTCCCCTCTCCTCTCCTTTTCTCTCCTTTCTCTTTCTCTTTTTTGTTGAAGCTCGAATGGACAGTGTTTATGCCTTTATAGTTTATTGAGCTTGATTTGACCCATCTTACCACACTGCTAAGATTATTCAGGACTTTGTCTCTGATATCCCGTTTGACATTCCTATCTGTAATTTGCTAGTTGGATCCGTGTGTGTCTTACATGAGAGCCACTAATCACAGGCTGTTGACTCACATCTGGAACCCAACCCTGAATTCAGTGTGGAGAGGGGAGGCGTGATGGCTCTGGCAGGTAATGTTGGGAACTTGACAACTGAGCCCTGGTGTGTGGAGGATAAAAAGCAGCCCGCAGCAGAAGGAGGACAGGGCCCATGGATGCAAGGTAGGTTAGGAGGCACATTTTAAATTTCTCTAGATAGGCATTGCCCACCTGTCAACATTGCAAAGTTAGGAAGCCAGGAGCCGGAGGCACAGTGGTAAGTGAGGGATGATTCCTGGGTGGGGAGGGGGCACCATCCTGCCCAGGTGGCTGCTCACTTCGTGCATGCGCTCCTCCTGGCACCCAGCACGAATCAGTGTTGGGATTTAGGCTGAAGCCTCAGAGGTTTCCCTTTCTGAGGAATTCCTTCTGCCTCGAAGTCATCAGAAGTGCACACCAGCAGCCCGGATCTCCTTCCTCAAAGTCATCAGAAGTGCACACCAGCAGCCCGGGTCTCCTTCCTCAAAGTCATCAGACGTGCACACCGGCAGCCTGGACCTCCTTCCTCAAAGTCATCAGAAGTGCACACCAGCAGCCTGGACCTCCTTCCTCAAAGGCATCAGAAGTGCACACCAGCAGCCTGGACCTCCTTCCTCAAAGGCATCAGAAGTGCACACCAGCAGCCCGGATCCTTCCTCTAGCTACGCGTTACCTTCAGAGGCACAGAAAGCCCTCAGGAAATATATGCTCACAGGAGATGATAGGGAAATATCTTAGAACTAAAACCCCTATAAAACACAAGTGACACATAGAACAAGCAATGGTCATTAAGCAGAACTTAAGAAATCAGACAAAAACAAGCATAAAAACTAAGTATAATAAATACTTTAAAAGAGATAAGGAAGCTATGTGGAACACGAAGCAAGAATTTTTAAAAATCATAAATAAGAATCATTAGGAGCTATCTAATATGAAAATGTAATAGCTAAAATAAAGAACATGGCAGATGAACCAAAAAGAACAATTAATAAGTCTTAAGAATGAATCAGCTGGAATATTTTGCTAAGGAAGTCTTCTGGTAAGCATCAGGAAGGGATAAAGAGAGGGAAAATGTAAAAGACTTGATAAAAAAATATGACAGCTGGATATAGAAATGTTATAATAGGAGTCAAAGAAGCTGAGAAAAATTGAAATTACAACATTATTTCTACCATGATAGAGGACCTCAGATTATAAAGACTGCCATAGTGCCATATACTAATGAAAAACCCACACACAGATACACTGTAATGAAATGTAGGAAAATGAAAGACAACAAAAAATTTCTAAAAACTTCCAGAGATAAAAACTTATACAAAGGAACGGGGATCAGACTGGTATCAGCCATTTTGTAAGAAATACAACTGAGTAACATTTTCAAGTATTAAAGGAAACAACACCCCTGAATGCCTAATTACAATTTTATATTAACTAAACTATTTATTTATTTATTTATTTAGAGACAGAGTCTTGCTCTATCGCCCAGGTTGGAGTGCAGTGGCATGATCTTGGCTCACTGAAACCTCTGCCTCATGGGTTCAAGTGATTCTCCTGTCTCAGCCTCCCAAGTAGCTGGGATTACAGGCACACACCACCATGCCTGGCTAATTTTTGTATTTTTAGTAGATATGGGGTTTCACCATGTTGGCCAGGCTGGTCTCGAACTCCTGACCTCAGGTGATCCACCCGCCTTGGCCTCCCAAATTTTCAGGATTATAGGTGTGAGCCGCCGTGCCCGACCTAAACTGCCAATTTAAATGCAAGGATAAATAAGACAATCTTAGGGAAGCAAAGCATCAGAAATTTCACCAACTACCTTCTTTGAAAATCTCCATTGAGGTAATACTCCGAAAAAACTGTTAAGTCCAGGAGGGCCACTATTAACTTGGAAATGAAGTCAAGATTACTGTTGTCAAAACAATACTGAAAAAGAGATATGCTCAATGCTCATAATAATTTTTTAGATGATACCAGCAGAGCTGGGGTGAGTGGAAAGACTGAATTGAGTGTATGGTGGCAAGTGTGGTGGAAATTATTGAAGATCTAAGGGAAAATGGAGCTATTAATTATTAATGATTGTCCTATGGAGGAACTGGATCAGGGAAAGGGGGCAGATTTTAGACACTGAGAAGCCTAAGAAATTGAGAGGGGAAAATGAACAAAGTACAACATACATGAAACGAAACCTAGAATGACTATGGATTTAACTAAATAATCTAGAATGACTAGGGATTTAACTATCTGATGAAGATATTCAGATGGGATGAAAACCAAAATGTAATAGAAACAATTTCAGTAAGATTAAAGGGGTAAAAAAATGATTTACTAGAGAAATATTATCTAAAAGAAAGAATGCTATATATTAGTAAAAAATGATAGTTTTCAAGAAAGTCTAGTAAACATGAATATGTATACATTTTAAGGTTTCCTTCAAAAAGTGAACTGAAAAAACTATAGGGAAAAATAGATAATGATTAGGCTTTGATATATTGATCAGAAAAAATAAACATTTGTCAGAGTTGAATATCTAGTAGATACAAATTACTTTCAACAAATAGAGAACATACTTTCTGTTTGAACACACATAGAACACAAAAATTGACCACATACTACTTTGCCAAGAAAGTAAACCTTAACAACTTTTAGATAACCAAGATCATACATAGTATATATGCTTTGACCGTACATGTAGTGAAATTTAAAAAAATTAAAAAAAATACAAAGAAATCACATACGTTTGGAAACTGAAAGAAAAATCTGAATATGTGATGAAGAAATCATAAAAGAAATGTCAAAAGAAGACGACTGACGCATCTGAGACACAGCTAAAGCAGTTCTGGGAGGAAAATGTGTAGCTTTAAATGTGCTTTTTGCAGAACAAAAGAAAGAACAAAAACAAATTTGGTGAGCTTGCAGGCATGTTTTCATCTAAGTCATTGATATTGCTGTTGAAGTGGACTGCGCATACGGCTGAGAGTCCTGTGACTTCAAAGACTTTCCTCTGTTAAATTGATCCATCACAATGGTGAAGTGGGTATTCAGTCAATCATGATTCTGTCTGAATACATTAAAACTCAAGCAATAATTTTTTTATACCACCAGAAAGGTATCACGAATATTTTTGTCAGTTGACCATTAAATACAGATGTGTATTTAATGGTGAATTTTAGAAAAATCTTCCAGGCAAGAAGAATGTTCACGATACGATTATTGGGAGTCTTCCCTGACTCCTAATGATTGTCTCTTTACTTCAAGATTAAATTCATCATACATTATTTGCTTACCAGTTTGTTCAAAGCATTTTCTTGGCTGAACACCAAACTTGCCAGCCTGTACAGTTTGTATTATGAGCGTTCTTTTCCTTTCTGAACATTACAACATTTATTGATCTTCAGTCCTTCTTTTACTTATTGTTTCCATAGTTATTTAAAAGTTCACTGAAAATCAATTGCATTAGACCCTAGGATGATGCCTTTGAATGATTAGTTATAATTAAGAAAGAAATCTAGGAACCAGTTTTTTTTTTTTTTTTTGATGCTGAACATTCAGTGGTCAGGAAGGCCAATAGGCAAGATTGGGGAAGATGTTGAAAATGAAATATTTAACATGTTTAAGCAGAAAAAGTCCATTTTTGTATAAGAAAATGTTCTTATTATGCACACATGATTATCTGCCCCTACAGCATCACTGTTCTTCCTGCCCCAATCAAGCGAGGCATTTTTCACTCTCTTATTGCAAGAAACACGGCACTGCCAAAATTTAGATGTTTTAACTTGCAAAATGACAATTTCAAATGGCTCAACTTCATACCATGTGCAAGGCACTGGGTATATGGTAGGGAACAAAAGTGATAGAGGCTCCCTCTCTTAGGACCCCTCCCTCTCCTAGAGGTACAATGTCCTAAACCTAGAGAAATGTCACAGATATTGATGGAGACGGTACAATCTGTGACCTCATCTTGAAAACAACTATGATTCTTTGCCTTGTAGGTTAGACCACTGGTCACCAGTCCTAAGCAGTATTTTTGCTGTTTGTATGCATTTGATAAAGTAACTGGTTTTTAAAAGATGCCAACAGACCCGCAGGATTGAAATCATTCCATGACACTAGTTTTCCATTGTTCCTCCATCAGCCTCACATCATTTATCCAGGGCACTTGCTGTGTACTGCAAACTCTGTGGGGCTAATGATGTAGAAAGAATTTAAACTTTCAGCAGTAAATATCTGCTAGATAACAGCAGCTGGATGGATGGATGGAGACCATCTCTGGTGCCGTGAGTATCCTCCCTTCTGCCAAACATTTTTTGCCTGTGGAGCACAACACAAAACTCACTTTACATCCCTGCAGCTTTCCCTGGCCAAGTAGATTTAGTCTCAGTGCTATTATCACTCATGTGACAAATGTGTTTCTCATGTGAATGTATGTTTATATATATATATATATATATATGTATAAAAATGAAAGGGGGCAAGAAATTGATATGAACTTGTATAGATTGAATGCCTCTGCTAGCGATAATACTTATTCATCCATCTTGACTCACTCCAGATTATTGAGACTCTACGTGTGTAAAGACAGTTTCTATCTCCAATTATAAACAACCTCTTAGCACTTACTGTGGTGTGATGGAGCAGTAGTACTCAATAAATGCTCATAGAAGATTGTAACTTTCCAATGTCTGTTTTCTGGCAATCAACATATAACCAGCTGAAGTAATTTTATCACACTGAAAATTAAGCGCTCAGAAAAAGGAAAGAATTGGAATGTGTATTTTATACAATTTCATGTGGCAATGTAGATGTCTGTGTAACTTTTTCCTCTTCTAAATGCCCAAGTCATTTCACAAGGGCACAAAACTCGTCTTTCTTTTCAAGTGAAAATGGTTTCTTTTCAAATAGGCGAAAAGGAAATTCATTGGCTTCAGGTTATATGAGGTGAGAAAATTAGGGGTGACTATCCTATTTTAAAGGGTAAGAATTTGAGCAATGAAAATAGTTAGACCAGATTCTGGTTAGCACCATTTTTATCTGGTGTGTGATAGCAGGAGATCGAGTTGATTAAAATTGCTTTTTCAGAGGATTGGAAAAGTACATTCTTGTCACTCTTCCTCAAATCATTGGGGCGTATTCTGTTTATTTCCTGCCTCTTTCTGCTGACGCTTATTTCCAGTTTCCACGGATCCTTTTTTTCTTTTTCCCACAAGGTGGTAGTCAGTATATAAGGGTTTTCTGAAGTCTGGCAAGCGCGGTAGTTTTCAAATTACAATCGTCATAAAAATTGTAATACCAGTTTAAGAATATTCCTGTTCATACACTGTGAATGTTATAGTAGATACTCCCTTAATTATTAAACTTGTGACTTTGGATCCCTTTCCCTAATAAATGTTAGGTCAGTTGAATCAAAGGAGAAGAAATCTACCTAGAGATTTTAGTGACTGTTGGGGAAATTAAAACAGAAACAACAAGAAAAAAACCAGACCCATAACCATAGAAAAAGATCCAGTGTCTTGCATTGATATTTCAGTGTCGTGTAAGATAAATTCCAGTTGCCAAAATCCAGTTTCACCTCCAGGGCTGGTTAATACCTCCTGTGTCTGTGAGGTTGGAGAGGAGTTTCCCTCAGCTGGAAGGTTCCTAATGGTAGGTAACTACTCTAACGTAACAATACTTGAGGGATTATTTATTTTCTAAACACACAGTTCTCTGGTCATTGTTTGTTTATGGCATGGGAATAAACATTGGAGACTTCGTATAGTTTTATCTATTAATAATAATTAATCCAGTGTCTGAAAACATTTCTAACTAGTGTTTTCCATGAGGCCCTTTAAAAGAGAGAAATTCTGTTGCCTTTTGAGATGTGAATGTTGAATTCATTTAGATCTCCTGCAGAAATAAATCTGTCATAGGCAAAGTTAACATCTCACTGGTGTTAGAAAAACCTGCTGAAGTTTGAATTGATTCTCAAGGTAGTATGTTCATTTGGTATTATATTTAAATAAGAAAGCTAATTTTATAGGGGTTGGGGCTTTTGAACTTTCCTATCTCAGACATTCCTTGGAACTGGAGAAACTCATATCTGAGCTCAACATTTGGCAGCATTCAAAATACTTTCTTTATTACAGTAATATAATTTCCCATGTAATTTGGCTTCTTGGAGTGGAGGCGGCACTAACTTCACCACTTTAAATGGAAGAATAAGACTTGGCACGCTGTCATATGACTTGTCATTCGACGTCGCCTGCTTTTAAGCAATCCCAGAGAGGCTGGGGTTTAGAGTCCCAAAGGATGGCATATGACTCCTCTCCATGCTCCTCAGGCTAAACTCACTGAAACAGAAGCTGCACTTGTCATTTTTGTGATGAGCCTGACTTAGTATTGCAACCTCAGAGCTGGGCCACACATTGATGTTGTGCAGAATCAATCACCCAAACACTGATGTTGTGCAGAATCAATCAAATCAAGGTATGGCTTTGCCAGACAGTAAATATATAAAAGGAATACAACTTTCTTCCAGCAGTGAAAGTTTGGTTGAAGGAAATTCCCTGTAACCAAGAAGGGCCTAGAGACTAAAATCAAAAGATTTGTTTGTAAGTGTGTAGGAATAATCTGTTTTTCTCGTTGTGAAGGAAGCTGGGTCTGTGCATCTGGGGTCCTGGTAAAATCATTTTGGGTGGCTGTGTGGCTTCTGGTCCCGAGTTTTGGAACTCACCTGTAGAAGGTGCCCATGTTGCTTGCAAAGGTAAACTCTTTCCCTGAAACGTGAGTAGATTTCCTATTCTTGGGAGGTTTTAATTACAAAAAAAAAAAAAAGTAAATAAATCAACCTTTGGGAAATTCACACTTTTAAGCATAGGGACAATTTTTTATCATTGAAATAATCTGCATACTTTTGGTACTTAAAGTATACGTAATATTGACCGGGCACCGTAGCTCATGCCTGTAATCCCAGCACTTTCAGAGGCTGAGATGGGCAGATCACCTGAGGTCAGGAATCCGTGACCAGCCTAGCCAACGTGGTGAAACCCCGTCTCTATTAAAATTAGCCAGGTGTTGCCGCGGGTGCCTGTAATCCCAGCTACTCGGAAGGCTGAAGCAGGAGAATCGCTTGAACCTGGAAGGTGGAGGTTGCAGTGACCCAAGACTGCACTCCAGCCTGGAAGACAGAGTGAGACTCCGTCTCAAAAAAAAAAAAGAAAAAAAGAAAAGTACATGTAATATTTATGTAACATAATTCAATCAATTATCTTATGTTTATAATTTTAAAAAGATGGTTTAGCAATTGATTTTAGACTTCAGATATAGAAATGAAGAGAAGAATTTGACTATGTTTTAAAGTCACGGTTATAATTAGCACATAACACTTATAATCTGAACTTCAAGTTTTGGAAAATTGGGTTTTTGCATTTGCAATTTAATCATTTGAATTAGTTAAAAACATCTGGTGACCTCAGGTTATGGTCTCTGTGTACAGAAAGCCCCCCTTTAACATCAAAATACTCATAGTAACACTTTTTATAGATGCAGAAAGTGAAATCCTGTCTAGCTAGAAAATGCCGCATGCTCCTTTCCTTCTCCTGACGCTGGCCTGTCACCTTCTCTGGAAGCCATCCCTGACACACCTGTACCAGGTAGAGCCACTTCTTCCCCCAGGTCATCATTCATCTTTAGCTTGCTTCTGTGGATTTGCTTTCTGTCCTATATGACAATCAATCCTTTGCATTACCCAGAATTTTCTTAAGGATGTCCTTCTATTTCAACCCCTATTACCTACCAAAATTTATATTTTGTTCTTGGCATTGTTCTAGGCTTGATAAGGTGTTAAGGAGACTCCCTAAAATGTTATACTACATTGTTGTAGACCTCAAGGAACTTTACAGTTTAATGACATAGTACATGTAGTGTGATGAATGACACAGTATTGCATGGCTCCCTGATGTTCTGATTTACTAGTTGAGATTGGGCCTCAGGAATCGGGATGTTTAGGAAATCTCCAGAGAAATCCAGTGTGCAGCCAGGTTTGGGAACTCCTGGATTAGAGGAAGGAGATTAGAATCTGCAAAGCCAGTTTGAAGGCACGAGGGTTTTTAAGCAAATATTCAAAAGTCTGGCTCAGGATGCAGTCCCGGGTAGAGCAAGAAACTGATGGTGGCCTTGCATGCAGATCCTTCCGCTCTATACCCAGACATCATGTAGGTGCCTTTCCTGGTAGTTACAGGCCATTATAGGGACCAGGGCACAGGTAAAATCTTAATTCCTGGGAGTCTCGGTAGAGAGAATGATTGTAGGGTTTTTCCCAGTGGCCTGATCAAATGCGTGGAAAATATCTACAGGGAGCCTGGGGTGACGCCAGAACTCCAGAAAACAGCAGAGCCTGAGCAGAGTTAGGCTCATAGAAATATGAGGATCTTTGTGCTAACCCCAGCTCCATGAGCTTGTGGCATGTCCCCTTGGCCTCCAAGAGACCAAAAAAGAACGAAACAGGTAGGGGTCTTTCACCATCCCCGAGGCAGACAAGGACCTCATCAGGGACTGGCAGGCTTTCTGCTTCCACGAACAATTAAGGGAGACACCACTTTCCCTTCCATGCAAGAGTGCTGTGCTATCCTGTGGACTCTATAGAATCACATTCCTGTCCAAATACAAGTCCCTTCTAATATCCAGAGAAGGAAGAGTGGTCAGAAGAAACACAACATAAGCCTGGCCAGAAGGAACAAAAGGCAGAAACAAAATACTGGAAGATATTTAAGTTGAATATTACATTTTAAAAAGTACTTAACTTTCTAAAGCTGACAATATGATGCATTAGTCCATTTTACATTGCTACAAAGAAATACATGAGACTGGGTCATTTATAAAGAAAAGAGATCTATCTGGTTCATGGTTCTGTAGGCTGAACAGGAAGCGTGACACCAGTATCTGTTTCCGGTGAGGCCTCAGGAAGCTTCTAATCATGGTGGAAAGCCGAAGGGGAGCGGGTATGTCACATGGCAAGAGCAGGAGCAAGAGAGAAGGCAGAAGGTGCCAGGCCCCTTGAAACAACCAGCTCTCGCGTGAACGAGTAGAGTGAGAACTCATTCATTACAGAGAGGATGTGGGATCTGCCCCCGTGACCCTGACACCACCCACCAGGCCCACTTCCAACCGTGGCGTTCAGATTTTAACACAAGATTCACAAGGGACAAAACTGCCAAGCTATCTCTCATGATTTTCCAACCAAATAATTGACTGATGAATTAAAGATGAGATATAGTTGAGACTCAACTTTGAGAACTAGAAGTTCAAGTGGACAAAATATTTCAGACAGAACTTAATTATAAAGAGATGGCTATAATGAGGAAAAAAAGCATTTTGGTGGGGAAAACCCATCTCTAAGAGTGAAACAATACATCTATGTGGGGGAAATATTTGGTCACTTGCTTTTAAAAGATAGTAGGAAACATATATCCATGAGAGGTAACTATTAATGAAATGGAAAAGTATGATAGAATTAGTAAATTATTAAGAGGAAAAAATAGAATGATTAGGTAATTGATCAAAGTAACAAAACTAAGAAACAATTTGAAATATTTAGCAGTTATAAGGTAAGATAAAAAATATATAATCAAGGCATCTTAGCCATTATGGTATATGCAAGTGGGCTCCATGCTTTCATTAAAGATAATTGTTATTTTTACATGTATAACACAAAACCCAGTTATATGCTGTATAACACTTAAATAACAGAAAGCTAGAAAATAAGGTTGTGAAGATAATTAAACACAAGGCAATATTAAACAAAATAAAACTAATAAAACACTTATTTAAAAACCCTAAAAAGTAGAAAGTGGGAAAGGCAATATACTAATATCACAATATTATTAATGTGATAATGTATTAAAATAATACTCTTGCATTTAAGGTTAAGCAGGGGTATTGAGTAATGATAAAAAGGAATTATAACATTCCTAAATTTCTATGCATTAAAAATATATCAGAAAAATATACAAGGCAATAACTATGCAAAATGCAGTATGTGATAGGAACGTGTTTGTAACAGGAAACTTCAATATACTGCTTTGGAAAATGGAGACATCTAGCAGGCAAAATAAATTAGTCTTGCAGTAACTGAATACACAATCAACAAACAATAATCGTAAACATAAGCTTGTGTTTTTCAAAGGAGTCCATATATATTTGGTTGGACTTTCACACACAAAAAGTGCTCATTAATTACCTATGAAGAAAAACTGAATAAATAGAGATTTTTAGGCACAAAGACTACTGAGAGGTCACAAAAATCATTTTACTAATTGAATACTAAGAAACACACTCGCATAAAATTTTTGGATCAAAGCAATAAGGAGGAAACTTCACACTAAATGTGATGGGGTAGAGCTGGACTCAGAGGGACATTTTGTACTTTAAATTACTTTGTTACTAAGGAATAAATACTAAAAATAAAGGAACTAAGGAAAAATAAAGACAGAAATCTATCATAAGGAATTAGAAAAGGAAAAACAAAATAAACGGAAGAAACTGGGAAGAGAGAGTTAATAAAGACCACAGCCAATCGTAATGAAACAAAAAAAGTAACAAGTAAAAATTTCAGAAAGAATACTTGAATCCAAAATTTAGTTTTGTCATAGATCAGAAAAATGAAACTTTAAATGTTCCTGGTTCATGAAAAAGGAGAAATAAAAAGCAAAAATGGACACACTTTGAGATACCATTTATTATAGTCAGTTTTTAAAAAGAAATTATTAGGAGTGAACGAAAATGGAGTATACCTCCTGACCTGACAGTGTCAGTAGACACTGACAAAAGGAGATTATTTAAAATAAGGGGGTCAGGAATTTTGCTACTGATGGACATACCTCTCAGAGACTTTTCTAGCTTTTAATATCTTAGGATGATTTATTGACTAATGCTAAACTTTAAAGTATGTTTAAATTTGAAAAATGGAGGAGTCGATCTATGTGTTTATAATAGTGACACTCAGTATAATACAGTATAATAGTTATTGGTGCATTACACACTTAAGTCTCTTGAATGTAGCCTTGGAAATCTGTAATGCAAGATTATTAATGTCACCCACAATCCACATTTAGTTTCTTTTAGTGTGTGTTTATATTTGAAAATACTACACATTTGGGAGAGAAGACTGGTATCAGTCAAGATAGCTATATAAAGCACAAACCCGCAAAATATTTAGCAACATGCTAAAGTATTCACACATGGAGTTTCTCTAATTGTAAAGAGTAGTAACAACAGCATTAACTTGGAACTGGATAAACATATGCATTCTGTCAAAGATGAAAGCAGCCGTGGTTGCTGTTAATATTTATAGTCTTTATTCTATGACCTTTGAGAATGTTCATATGAAAAACAAGAATGACTTTTTGTAACACTAAGGTGGAATTTAAGAAAGGAGCTGAAAAGTTCTGACTCAATTTCGATCCAGGCCTTTATACCTCTCTTTTATGACACTTCATAAAGTTGCCCTTTAAAAGGAAGGAAAACAAACACCAATGTGAAAACACTGTATTGTACATGAGAAATACATTCAATCTTATCTTTTAACTAAAAAGACATAAATAAATTTGAAGAACAATGCAAAAAATGAAAAGAAACAGAGATGTAAACAGTCATAGTTCACCCACATGGCATTTTGGTGTCTATCATGTCATTTGATTTTCCAAAATACTTCAAAAGCATAGACGGTATACATTTCCTTATTGTATACGTGAAGGATCTGAGATTCAAGAACACTGACTTGATGAGATCACATGTCCCGTGAATGGGCATTGAAGACTTCTAGACCAGCACTTTCATTCTACTACCCTACTCTGCCTATTCAAGGGAATAAAGTGAAGGCTAATTTCGTTTCATTTCATTCATTAGCCTATTAATTTATTCATTTGCTCTTTTTTAGGATTTTATGTACAAGTAAATCTTAGCTGTCTTAGGAGCAGGTAGAACCACGTTAAGAGTGATGATTAGAGATGGGGGCAGAGAGAGAGAAAGAGAGGGTGTGTGTGTGTGTGTGTGTGTGTGTTTAGGGGTCTTTTTAAATAGCATACCTCAGAGAAATCCAACCCAAGCAAAGTGAAAGTTGAAAGTAAGGACATGGGATATGTTGCCATAGTTTTCTGGGCTGTAGCCTCATTTTCCACAGAATGACGTGGAGCCCTTCTTGTCTGAGTCATTTGAAACTGTCCTAGACAAAACACTTGCAGTCCCAGCTTAGGGAATAATCTTGCATTGGCAAGAGCCTGGACTTAAAAACTTATTTTCTCTGAATTTTACTTTGACATTGCAGTGAATACAGTATCTTTAGTTTAAACACACACACACACACACCTGTTACATTATTTTTCTACATGGGTAGGAAGTTGGTATGTATCTCTGTGGACTAGATTTAATTGATGAGATCAATTAAATAGGTGTTGCTGACTTCTTTGTTCCTCAGAGCATTCCCTAACTTGTGCTTTCTGCTCATGTGTTTTGAGGATGAGAGATACGGCTTTTCCCCAACGTTTTTGAGGAAGGGCAATGTCATTTTAGGAAAAAGAAACCTCTGTGGTACATATTACCTGTTCTTTTTGTTTGTACACACACACTCACACACACACACACACACACACACACACTCCTGTTGGTTCTTGGTTTTGTTTCTATGAAGAACGCTAATACATCATATAATGCAAATAATAGAATATGTGACCTTTTGTGCCCGGCTTCTTTAACTTAACGTAATTTTTCTTAGATTCATCCACGTATAGTATGTATCAGTACTTTGCTTCTTTTTATGGTTGAGTAATATTCCATGACATGTGCATGCCACAATTTCTTTATCTATTCATCCAGTGATGAACATTTGAGTTGTTTTAAACTTTCAAATATTATGAATACTACTACTGTAGGTGTTTTGTGTATAATTTTTTGTATGGACATATATTTTCACTTTCTCTTGAATATATACCTAGGAGTAGAATTGCCGGATCATAGATCATATGTTAATTCTATGTGTAATTGGAGGAATCATCAAATGTTTTTCCGCAGTAGTTGCGCAATTTTATATTCCCAGTAGCAATGCATGACAGTTCCTATTTCTCTATATCCTTGCCAAACTAGTTATTTTTCATTTTCTTGGTTTAAGATGTTCTAGTCGGCGTGAAAAGGTATCTCTCATTGTGGTTTTGATTTGCATTTCTGTAATAACCAAGGATATTGAATACCTATGCTCTGGTCTAGAACCCGCAGTATAATTACGCATAGCAGAAGTGAAAGCAGCAATCCTTTTCTTGTTCTGATTTTGAGGGCAAAATTTTAGGCTTTCACAATTGAGTATGATGTTAGTTGTGGTTTTCTCATAAAAGCCCTTTATATTGTTGCGAAAGTTCTCTGCTAGTCCCAGTTTTCAGAGTGTTTTTGCTATGAAAGGGTGTTGAACACTGTCAGTGGATTTTCTGCATCTGTTGAATTCTATTAATGAGGTAAATTACATTAATCTTCTTATGTCGAACTGCCCTTGCAGTCCTGTGATAAATAACATTTGATCTTGGTGCATAATCCTGTTAATATGCTGTTAAGGCCAGGCGTGGTGGCTCACACCTGTAATCACAGCATTTTGTGGAGCCAAGGCAGGAGGATCTCTAGAGGCTGGGAGTTGGAGACCAGCTTGGAAAATATAGTGAGATCTTGTCTCTAAAAAATTTTTTTTAAAGTAGCCAAGCATGGTGGTATGCACCTATAATCCCAGCCACTCAGATGCGGAGGCAGGAGGATTGCTTGAGCCCAGGAGTTCAAGTTCAAGGCAGCAGTGGACTGTCATTTCACCACTGCTGTTGAACCTGGGCAACAGAATCAGACCCTGTCTCAAAAAACATGCTGTTAATATTAATTTGCTAGTATTTTCTTGAGCTGTGGTGTGTGTGTGTGTGTGTTTATGTCTGCATTCCTAAGAGATGTTTGTCTGTAGTTTGCTTGTAGTATCTTTGTCTGACTCTGGTACTAGAATAATCCTGGCTTTATAGATGTGTTAGGAAGTGTTCCCTCCTCTTCTAATTCTTGGAAAAATATTTGAGTATAATTGGTTTTAATTCTTCTTTAAATGTTTAGTAGAATTCACCAGTAAAGGCATCTTGTCCTGGAATTGTCTTGTTGAGAGATTTTGATTATGGATTTATCCTCTTGTAGGTCCTTTGAGATTTTCTGCTGCTTCTTGAGTCAGCATTTTCTGCTTGTGTGTTTCTAGGAATCTGTCCATGTCATCTAGATTGCGTAGTTGTTAGGGCGTCTAATCTCTATAGTTTCTGTAAGGTTGACAGTAATATCCTTACTTTCATTTTTTATTTCAGTTACTTGTGTTTTATCTGTTTTTTTCTCACAGACTAGCTAATGATTTATCCATTATATTCTATCCTTTCAAAGACCAAACTTATGATTTTGTTAATTTTCCTGTTTTTATATGCTCTGCTTTTCTTATCTCTGCCCTAATCTTTATTATTTCCTTCCTCCTACTGGCTTTGGGTTTTGTTTGCTCTTCTTTATGTAGTTCCTTAAAGTTTAAAGTAAGGTTGTTGATTGAGATCTTTCTTCTTTTCTAGTGTAGACATTTACAGCTGTAAAGTCACCAACTCTTATTGTAGAAGTACTTATTTCTCCCTTCAATTTTGTCATTATTTGCTTCACATATCTTAGGTCTCTGTTATGTCTGTGTTGATAATTGTTATAACTTCATAATGCACTGACTGTTTTATCAATATAAAATGCCCATCTGTCTCCTGTCACAATTTTTGACTAAAAATTTATTTTTTTCTGATATTAATATAGCCACCCAGTTCTCTGTTGGTTACTATTTGCATGGAATTTTTTTTGTCTTTTCACTTTCAACTTATTTGTGTCTTTGGTTCTAAAATAAGTCTCTTGTAAGCAGAACATTGTCAGATCATGTTTTGTTATCCATTCTTCCATTTTCTGTGTTTGAATTGGTGAGTTTAACCATTTACTGATTATTAACCGTTTAAACTGATTACTGATAATGAAGAATTTACTTCTGCCATTGTGCTATTTGTTTTCTATATGTCTTATATCTTTTTGTTGTTATTGTTCTTGAATTCCTCCAGTACAGCCTTTCTTTGTGTTTGAGTGACTTTTTTCTAATATACCATTTTGATTCCTTTTTAATTTTATTTTCTGTATATTTGAAAGTTTTTTTTAGTGGTTGCCAGGGGTATATTAAATGTATAACTAGTTTGAAGTGATATCAGCTTAGTTTCAATAATATACATTAATCTACTCTTATCCAACTCCATCTTTCTTTATCTTGCTGTTGTTAACTATTACATCTTTATATATTGTATGCCCATTAACATAGATTTATAATTACTGTTTTATGTAATTATCTTTTAAATCATAGAAAACAAAAACTATTTATAAACCAAAAGTACAATAATACTGAGTTTTATATTTACCTATGTCGTTAACTTTATGAGTAATCTTTATTTCTTCATGGGGCTTCAAGTTACCATCTAGTGTCCTTTAGTTTTAGTTTAAAAAACTCCCTTTAACATTTATTGTAGTGCAGGTTTACTAGTGACAAATCTCTTTAGCTTTTGTCTATTGGGGAAGGTCTTAATTTAGCCTTCATTTTTGAAGGATGGTTTTTCCAGACATGGAAATCTTGGCTGACAGCTTTTAAAAATTCAGTACTTTAAATATATCTCACTGCCCTTTGGCCTCCATAGTTTCTGATGAAAAATCAGTTGTTAACCTTATTGAGGATCCTTTGTACGTGACAAATTGCTTCTCTTTTACTGTTTTCAAATTTTTCTGTTAACTAGGACTTTCTAGAGCTTGATTACAGTATGTCTCTGTGGATCTTTGAGTTTTCTGTGCTTAAAGTTGAGTATTTTGTGTGTAGCTTCACATCTTTCATCAAACTTACCAAGTTTTTGGCCATTATTTCTTTACAAATGTTTCTGCTCTTTTCTCTCTTTTCTTTTTATGACTTTTATAATGTGTGTGTTAGTATAATTGATAGTGTGCCATAGGATCCTTAGGCTCTTAATTTTTCTTCATATTTTTCTTTCTGCTTGTCAGACTAATTTTTTTTTTTTTTTTTTTG
>NW_012112364.1:5475612-5477194 GCF_000951035.1 Colobus angolensis palliatus | reverse complement strand
CTGACCTCGTGATCCGCCCGTCTCGGCCTCCCAAAGTGCTGGGATTACAGGCGTGAGCCACCGCGCCCGGCCTAAATTCTCTTTTTATTCCTATAAATGATCTGTACTTTCCTGTTTATTTGTATGTATTATAATTTTTGTTGAAAACTGAACGGTTTGAATATTGTAATGTGGTAATTCTGAAAATAAGATTCTACCTTTTCTCCAGAAATTGCTTTTGTTGTTTGATGAAGGCCGCAGTTGTCTCTTTTGTGGGAGGAGTGTATTTCTTGTCATGTGTCTTCTCTAGGGTGCCTATTGTGTTATCTCTACAATCAGCCAGTGACTTGACAGGTATTTTCTTAAATGCCTGGATCCAGTAAGAAAAGAAAAGAAAGGTTCCTGTCTTTGAAAACTTCTTCTGATTTATGTGGTGGGAGTAGTGACTCCAGCGAGTAGGGGTTGATGTAATGTCTCACCTCTGTGCTGGCCTCTCAGTGATGAAAAGCAGTGATCAAACTGAATCGTTTCAGTTTTGAGGGAACATGGTCTCTATTTCCCAATCTGGTTCTAGCCAGCCACAGCAGCATCATGGGTGCCATCTCCGTATCTGCCTGCCACAGGGTTGGGGATGGGGGATGATAGTGGCTAAGCAAAACACCCAAATTCAATGAAATTTACCAGTCTGTTTCTTCATCAGGTGCTTCCCAGGATGTTGAGAGTATTTCTCTAGATTCCAGAGCTCCAAAATTGTTACCTTATGGTTCTTGCCAGCCAGCTCAGTAGAACAGTGTGTGTGTGTGTGTGTGTACGCGCGAGTAAGGACCAATTCCCGGAGCTTCCAATTCCACTATCTTTTGTGATATAACTTCTCTTATACTATGTTTGTTCTTCTATTTATTAAGAAGAATCCAAAACAATGTTTAGACCCTTAGCTCAGGTAGAAACAGTGCATTCACTAATTTTCCAATTCTTCTGCTATGGACTAGAAACTAACAAGTGGGAATCTAGAAAACGTATCAGAATTTTAGATCATCCAAGGTGAATAAACTACTCCTTTGCACTCCAGAATCTCCTGGGGACAGTAGAGAAATAAGGTGATTTTGAAGACTATTGTGAGAATGTGGAGGGTGTGTTTTCATTAGTTATTAAATTATAGATGGAAACTCCATTATTTAAGAGCATTAACTAATGTGAATAAAAGAGAACAAAATTTAAAAAAATTATTGTGGGAAACAATTTCATGTCTATGAATAATATGTTTAAGAAAAATTTACAATATGAACAATATGATATAACACATTTCTTAGAACAGCTCAAAAAAGGCATCATGAAAACTTGGTAACGTGTAAGTGGTGACTTATCATGGGGCTTTTCTATTCCGAAGAAATACTGTTCTCTCCTGTTCACCTGTTCAAGTCAGCAAGTTTCTTGACAGAAGGAGGTAATATCACACAAATGAAATTATAAGGGTCTCTATTAAGACATATGCACTTTGGCCGGGCGCGGTGGCTCAAGCCTGTAATCCCAGCACTTTGGGAGGCCAAGACGGGCGGATCATGAGGTCAGGAGTTCGAGACCATCCTGGCTAACACAGTGAAAC
>NW_012112364.1:5462491-5474997 GCF_000951035.1 Colobus angolensis palliatus | reverse complement strand
TTTCACCGTGTTAGCCAGGATGGTCTTGATCTCCTGACCTTGTGATCTGCCCGCCTCGGCCTCGCAAAGTGCTGGGATTACAGGTGGGAGCCACCTCACCCGGCCAACATATATGCTTTTACTATACAATACTCTTAAATCTCCATGAGGTAAACTTTTATTTTATTTTTTTTCTGGTACTAACAGGGTTTAGGGAGTCAATTCCTGATCTAAATTTATCCCTAAATTCTAATAGAAAATGAATTTAAAAGTTATATACAAGAGGGAAATTTAGAGATAACTTAGTAAACTCTCTATTTTGTAGAGAGACCCCAGAATGCTTATTGAACAAGAATCCAGTTTTATGTTTTGTTAAGTAAGAACAATTAGTGTCTTAGGTCCTTTTTGAATGTAATGATAAAGTATATTGTGTATTTTAATGTATAAAAATCATAAGTATTTTGCATAAAATTTCTATGAATCTGAAATGACACCCCAATTGAGTTGTTTCTTCCCAATGAATTTTATGATTAGATCTTAAAAACTTTGGCACATTCACAATAAATGCAGTAGATTATAATTTGAAAGGAGTGATAGTAATAAGCATAAAAGAAAACAAAATAATGGCAGATTAAGGTTTTACCGGCACATGAGAGGTCAGCTTTTGAGATACTTGAAATAACATAGAGTCTCACTGTATATAAACAACCTGATAATTTTGTTAAAGTTTCATAACCAAGTCAGCATTTCAGAGGGAAGAAATTTTGATGAAAGCCATGCTGTATAAAAATTAGCTCCTGTATTCATTAACTCTTTTGGGAAGTAAGTGTTTCACCTGAGGAGGAATGCTTCTCAGGAAGCTAGTGTATGATATGTGTGTATTGATTAATTTTATGTCTTAAAATATTTAATGCAACTTGATAAAAATTAAATTGATGACAGAATTAAAAATATCACAATGTAAAATTCATTTTCGGTATATGTAAGTAGTTTTCCAATGAATTCTGTGTCACTTGAAATCCTTACAAAATTTTATAAAGAGATAATTTATAGATATGTGTCTGTATATATACACACATGTACATGCATGATTTATATTTGTTTTTCACAGAATGGAGGCAATATTAGCTTTCCTAAAAGAAAGCCATGACTCTTGACAGCTCTTTAAATATTTTGCAGGTCACTGTGACTGATTCAGTTCAAACATTATGTGGCATGAACATTTGCTCATGTGTCATGTTGATGTTGATGATGATAGCTGAGAGGGAGGAAGTCCTGAACTGGAATACTGTGCTTCTCAGTGTAGACGCTAATTTTCTAGCTACTGCAAAACATATTTCATTCTCACTTTAGACACACAGGGTAAAAGGCAGACTCTGCATTCACAGACTTGCAGAGCTCATGGAAATACATTGCAGTTCTTAGCAATTCCACCTTTGATTTTTCTCTTGAGAGATGAAGATGATTCTAAGAACTACTCTAGGAGCTTTCAGACTTTTGTTTGGGATGCCACCATCTTTGAAACCTTTTTTTCTTGTTGGCTGGAAATTTTGTAAAATGTCTCTGTGAATTTCCCCTGTGGCATGTCGACATCCAAGATGGTAGCCCTGGGAGGCCCCAGCCCCCTTAGTGGCGACTCCACTCAGGAATGTGCACAGCTGCAGGAACCTGGACTGCTGCGCAGAGGGGATTGTGCAGTTGCTTGGCTGTGTGATCCAGTGAACACGAAATATTTCAGTCGGAAATTAATACTGGTTTAAGGAAAACTTACAGGGGGGAGGGAAAACAGGTGAGACCAGATGATCTAATCCAATTAAAACCATGGGATCTTTCCTTCTTATCTTTAAATAGTTTGCTTCCAAACATACTGTGGTGTGATTGTTTCCCTTGTTCTAATGTGACATAAGGGTGTATTTTCAATTTAAATGCACTGTGAGGTGCCAAAAGATCACTAAGGGAGTTTGTGGAATACGTTTTCCTTACAGCTCCCAGGGCTCAATATAGAGCAGTTTTGCTTGAGGAGAAATGGAGATCTTAAATGAGCTCTAGAGATCTCTTTATATCACATTTATAGAATGACGAATGGATTGAAGTAGATTCAAACCACAATGCAAACTCCAGGCAAGTTCCAAGGTCTGAGGTCAAATCTGCCTCTCTCTCTGCTATCCCTTTTTCTCTTCGTGCCTTGGCTCTGTCTTTCCTTTGTTTCACTCTCTTGGTTCTTTTTCCCTTTTGTCTCTCTTTCCTCCTCTTGCAATTTTGGAGAGCGTAGCCTGTTTTTTCTTCATCTTTTCCTTATCTATGGGCCTGCTGACCCTTTTTCTTAAAGCGTTTGTTCATGTCCTTGCTGCTTTCAGAAACCAACAGAAGTTTCTGACATCGTATATTGAATGTGACTGAGAGGAAGAAGCCAAAGTTGTACTTAAAGAAAAGAGATGTACTTAGAGAAAAATCACTAAGAGAATCTGGTAGTGTTTACGAACTATGTTAGTGTAACATGAAATATTTATGAAGTAATTTCACAAAGGTAAGTCAAGCCCAGAGCCAGGATCTAAACTAAGGAACAGGGTAGGTGTCTGAGGAATGAATGCCGTCTTCTCTTCTTTGTCCCCCAGTAAGGAAGCACACCGCTGTGACAACTGAGGGGTTCACAAGAGGGTGATTTCACAGCAGGTCATGAAAGGTAGAGGGCTGGTTGGAATTGGGCAGAGGTGATGACATAACAGCTTTGGAATGATGCTACTGTGAGGTGAGGGGCTTGAAGCAAATCTTCAGGAGCAAGCTGTTAGTCTTGATAAATAAGCTATTTTACTTGGTTCCTGTCTTATCTTCGTGGAGTAAGTAACTTAGTTATTTTTGCTTCTTCTCAGTGTCATTTATCACAGGGACAGCAAAGTATTTTGGATTCCTTTTTCAGCCTGCATCAACTTGTCGTGTGTACATCTCATTATGGTGCATCACAGTTAATTACTTACATGTGCTTTTCCCTCAAGACTGTGAACAATCGATAGCATCTAATTTTGTATCGTGATAAACATGTTGCCTGGTAGCAATTTCAGCCACATTTCAAAGTGAAATGGGTAATGTAATGTCGAAACAAAAAGTAACTCAAGCTCCCCTACCGCGTTCACCCCCTCCCCCAGCCCGTAATGAAGCGCTGTGATGGTAGCAATCCAGAGATGACCAGAGAACCTTGGCACTTGGGCTGACTCCGGGCAGCCGGACTGGCAGGATTTAATAGTAAGGATACAGTTTTGTGATAGGGGTGACTGGACCATGCTGTTTATTCCTGAAAGGATGCGTTTTGCCTGAGGTTGCTGTTTCTCATCGTTGCAGGCCAGCTGTGGAAGACTCAGCTGGCTTCTGCTGGTCTCCGAGGTCAGCAGGTATATTCACATGAGTTTTCTTGAAATCTGCATGCCGTTGCACAAACTCTTTTAGATTTCGTAAACTCGGCAAAAACCATTTCATTTATTCAGGAATAAATATAGGAAGATCTATAAGTTAATGAATGATATTTATCAAATGCCTATTTTTTGGGGGGACACCATACCACACCTTTCAAGGTTCATCACAACTACGGACAACTTGTGATTCGTGAATGTCAGGTGTGCCAGATTTCGTATTCTAAGGCAAAGAAAAAATATGTATCAGCAAAATAGGTTAGCGGCTCAGCTTCTTTGTTGAGATTTATTTTCGAAAGCCAATGTGACTTATTTTTTCTTGGCAAAGTAGGGCCTGTCCTGAGAAGCATAACCAGGTTGGTGAGAGGATCTAGAATCTTGTAATATGAAGAGCAGGTGAGGGAATTAGGGATTTTAGCCTGGGGAAGAGAAAACATCATGGGAACAAGATAGCTGTCTTTAAATGTCTGAAAAGCTGTCAGGTGGGAAAAGGATTAGACAGATTCTGTGAAACTCCAGAGGGCATAAATACGGGTGGAAGTTTCAAGGAAGCGGGTTTTGGCTGAAAGAAATTTCTAACCATTCGAACTAGAGATAAAGCAAATGATGTGTTGTAAACCGCCGCAGGGTGTGTTCAGGAAAGGAATTTCTGCCCAGTTAATCCGCGGGCGTTTGCATTAGATACCCTCTGAGGGGACTTTCAACTCTAAGACTCTGTGTTTCTTGGGGATGAAAATCACACTCGACGCAAAGAGTTAGTTTGGTTTGCCATAACCGGTTACAACAGCAAACTCACAGATGTCCTGAGAAGCAAACTCAAACACTGCTTTTGTGGACCTCTGAGCCCAACCCCTGCCTGCGTCTCCATTTTCGTCCAGGAATCCTCTCTTCCCCGCTGTCCAGCTTGCAACCTTCTTGGTGGTTCTAGGTTTTTCTTTTTTGGTGAGAGCCACCATATAGGCCAATTTCTCTGCCTAGAATTTCTTCTTTTCACTTTTTCCTTAGCTGACTATGCCTCTCAACGTAAATGTCTCTGTTTCCAAAGAAGACATTCTTTTTCTTTTTCCCTTTTAATATTTACAGGTCCTGTGCGATGCTTTCATGCATGTATACACTGCATAAGATCAAATCAAGGTGATTAGCATATTCCTCACCTCAAATATTTATCAATTAGTTGTAGTGAGAATGTTCAAATTCCTCTCTTTTAACTTCTTTGAAATGTACAGTACATTGCTGTTAACTATAGTGACCCTCCTGTCCATTAGAACACCACAACTTACTCCTCGTGTCTAACTGTAATCTTGGACCCATCGTCCAAACTCACCCCATTTCCCCTGCCCCTTACCCTTCCCAGCCTCTGATAACTTCCATTCTACTCTGTACTTCTATGAGCTTACGTTTTAAAAATTCCATGTATGAGTGAGATCATAGTACCTGTCTTTCTGTGCCTGGCTTATTTCATTTAACATCATGTCCTCCAACTTCATTTGTGTTGTTGCAAATGGCAGGATTTCATTCTTTCTGATGGCTGAACACTATTCCAGGGTGTATTTGTACCACATTTTCTTGATCCACTCATCAGTTGATGGATACCTTGGTTGATTTTACATTTTGGCTCTTGTGAATAGTGCTCTCTGACATGCTGGTTTTATTTCTTTTAGATATATACCTAGCAATGGGATTGCTGGATCATATGGTAGTTCTGTTTTTTATTTTTTGAGGAATTGCTGTACTGTGTTCCATAATGGCTGTCCTAATTTACATTCCCATCAATGCTTGTTATTGTTTGACCTTTTGATAATAGAAATTCTAGCTGGGATATGGTGATCTCCCATTGTGATTTGGATTTGCATCTCCCTGATGATTAGTCATGTTGAGCTTTTTTTTTTTTTAATATATGCCTATTGGCAAGTTGGATGTCGTCTTTTGAGAACTGTCTATTCAGGTCAGGGGAAGCCATTCTTGATTCAGTGGTTAACTTCATCTGTGAAGACCCTGCATGGCTTGGCACATTGCCCTTTTACAATACTCTTTACTGTTTGAGAATTATTTGTTCCCTGTCTGTTTTTCCTATAGGACTGGAGGCTGTATGAGGGCAGGAACATGTCCCTTGTTCTTGACTGCATTACCAGTTTTAGATAGTTCTGAGCAAAGGTTTCTGTTTAGAAACATCTGCTAGATTAATGTTATTCTGGTGCATTTAAAAAATACTCATGTATTGATACTGAATTTACTTTTCAATTTTCAAGAACTCATATATTGTGTGGGGTAGCAGTGTGTTGCTATGAGGGATGATGAACCGTGAAGATTTAGAAACTGGGAAGCTTTAAAAAATTTAAAGCTTTTAGTATCTTTACAAGGTTGAAGGATTTCTTTCTCTTGATAACACCTTTGGAGTTCTTAGAATAGCTCTCCACACTTAGCACCATAATTCTTCACCTAATAGGAACAAAAATGCATGATCAGAATTACCTGATTTTTGCACAGAGTGGGCCTAGCAGAGAAGAAAATGCTAATAGTGAGACCAGATGAAAAGGTGATAAATAAGAAAGTCAAGAAAGGACTCTACACATAATTATACTTGGTTTTCTTCTCAGCTGCAGTTGATCTCAGTTACCAGCTTGAGAGTAAAGCCATTCTTCTCCTCTCTAAACTCTAATGACCTAGTTAACTGAGCAAACAGGAAAAGGTTTGACTGTAAGCTCCAGGAGAGAAATTTATAATACTTTATTACAGCCCAGTAATATTTACTTGTTTTATTGTCTGAAAAACTGTTCTTTTTATTAGTCCTGCTGTTTTTGCCTGGGAAAAGTTAGTTTTCTTTCTCCAAGAGATTTTCCATCTGTTGACAGGCGTTCACACCAGTTGGCATGAAAGATCACGGAACAGCTTTCATGGTGGAGTTTGAATCCATGTTTATCATCTACAGTTAATTAGAGGTGATTTCCCTGAACTTCTTGGGTAGTTTTGAGACCAGAGTGAGAGGAAGAGATTTTTCGTTTCTTTGTGTTTGTGTCACCACATGAAACAATTTGTCTCCTCCTGCCCATCCATCCCCTTTTTGCTTTTGCTGTACAAGAAAATAATTCCAGTCTTGTGCCTCCTGATAAAATTATTGGCCTTTTGTTAGGCAAAACAAACTAAACCCATGGCCCAGATTCATTGAGAATATGTTTGGGGTTAACTGCTTACAGAGATCGTTAAAAGTTATTATTATCCAGAGAAGAGATAGCAATAATAGTTATGGACCATTCTGTAGCAATCACTACTGTCCTGGAAATATCAGCACAGAATTGTTGATTTTCTAGTGAAGAGAAGAGTAAGGCATACAAGTAGTTGTAATGTGTGTAGCGCAGAGAATAAGGTTGATCCATTTTCAGTAGGGAATGGGACTTCAGTTATTTTTTCAGGACTGATGATGAGTCTTTGATGAGTCATCCTTACTCTCAGCTGGTTATAGTCAAGTCAACAAATATTTCCTGAGAAATGTAGAGGAGCACCAAGACAAGTAAGGATTTTACACTAAGGATTTCTTTGGGAATGAAGGTACAAGCTGTCTGGGCCTGTGGATCTCACTGCATTGTTTGGGAACATATGGATTGGATTTATGATGTTAGTCATATTAGCAAGATACTCAGGTCAACAGAGTCAAGAAGTGTGTGTGTGTGTCTAAGTCACATAATATAACAATAAATTCTTTTGGTTATCTTTTATTTTAAACACAGTGAGACCTTTTGTCTGACAAAAGCCAGGTGTGCTCATGTATGCTGGTGGTCCTAGCTACTCTGAAGGCTGAGGTGGGAGGATTACTCGAGCTCAGGAGGTAGAGGCTGTAGTGAGCTGTCCTCCAGCCTGGGCAACAGAACAAGACTCTGTCTCAAAAAAGTAAAATAAAATAAAATAAAATAAAGCGGCAGTTAGAGCATCCAAAGAGTGCCTCTGGATAGTCATGGTGAGAACAGGTCAGCCTGTGATGAAGGTGGCACCTGAGGTCAACGGCGGCAGTTTAAGCACTTTGGTAAACAATGCTTTAGATCCTATAGTTTGAGAACGTTGCAATAAAGTCAGTTAAGGGAAATAAATGAAATTGTCCAGCAAGAAGATTGTTAAAATAATTGCCCTTGAGAGAAAAAGAAGTCTTACCTTCTGGAGGAGCAAACTCTCTCTACGAGTCGAATGTCTCCACTGAGACACTTTGTTGGTATGACTTTAGTTACCTAGAGGTGCTGCCTGTGGACGCTCTAATCTTGGGGTGACTCTTTCCAAGCTCCTGCCTGTGTACTCATGCATTCCTGCAGAAGCCCACAGCGGCAGGGATTCCTGTCCTGTGCCGCACGTGCCTGTGGAGTTCTTGTCTCTGGGAGTGTCAGGCTGTCACATTTGATAAATCCTAGATTTGAAAAGGAAAAACGAAACAAAACATTTACATCAAACCAATATGCAATGGCCAGAGCTGAGAAGAAAAATGGTCCACTCCACTGCCTTCTCTCTCTCCTGCCCTCCTCCTCCTCCTCCTCCTCCTCTCTCTTTCAGCAAAACCTGGCAAATTCTTACGAATTCAAAGTTGGAACAAGACTGCTTTCTCCCCAATGCCTGCCTCGTTAAACCCTTAGATATTCGTGGCCCCACTGCACTGCTGAGCCTGGCAAGGGAGAGGAGGTCACGCAGGACACACTGAAGCAGGGAAAGGATATTTGGCACCAAATTTAGCAAGAAATCCTTCAATCCTGTGGGCCAGCTGAGTCCGTTACTGTGTAGGGTACATCTATACGGAGCCTTTCTGTGGCCCGCAAGGACAGCTGATGGAGCAGTGGCAGAATGCCATGTGGTCTTAGAAAAGGCTTTTAAATCTCTTGTTCTTATTTTCTAAAGCTCATACACTTTTTTTTTTTTTAATGCTGGAAAATTCTTTTGCTATTGGCCTTCCATTACCTAATTAAAATGAGAACAGTATGTGAAGAAACTAATGTATAAGAAAAAAGCTCCTTCACTCTTGAGCAAATTGCACTTCCAAGCCCTGTAAGATGCTCTCCCTGGAGGGCGACTCACACCCCAGGAGTAACCCTCCCGACCTTGGTGATTCCAAGCACTTCAGAAGGAGCAACATTTGGTATGTCAAAGAAGGGACGCGCGAGAAGGGGAGAATTTTCCACAAAAGCACAGCTCGCTGCCAGAGAGCACACGTGAGGCCTGAGCATTTGAGCAGAAAGCACCCCGATGTTTGAAAGAGCTGCAGCGAGGCAGAGAGAGCTGGAGGACGAGGCTGAAGAAGCCAATATATTTTTTCAGAATGTGGCAAAAGTTCTCTGCGGTAATCCTACCTGAGGCAAAAATATAAAAGCAGATTTAGACCTCCTTATTATGTTAAGCCAAATGTGACTGTCACCTTCCAAGAAAGAAATCGAAAAAAAAGTGAAAAAAAAAAATTGGGCAGGAAACTGAAATCCCGATTTTTCATGTGATCCAGCGTAGAGGACCTAAATTCTTTGTACTTTATGTTCTCACTGTTTAAATGTAAATCACATCGTGTATGGTCTGTGGGCTCCGTGATGGTTAAGAAGGTCAAGTCACAGTTCGGCTGTCCTTCCTCCACCGTGGAGCGTGAGTGCCGTTTCTCCGGGGGCCGCCTCCAGGGGGTGCTCCACACCAGGAGGAGGGCTGAAGTGTCTTGTCTACTGAGGGCTTTCAGACTTAGGGACCTAGGCCACGTGGTTAGAGGCCAGGAGCAGAATGGGAATGAGCTCTTTCCTTTTTGTCTCTGTTGATAGTTCCATACTATTAAGAGAGATACTATTAGGGTTGTCTCTTTTGAGCTCCCCATCTGCCTATGTGCCTACCTTTTTTGAATTCCTGCAGTGCTGCCTTTCTCCAAGTCTGTATCTTGGCTCTTGTTGCATTTCCCTCAGTCCTCTGCCCCCTGGTGATGCTTCCTGGGCTGAGGGGTTGCTCGCCTTCACCTGTAGCTTGCATTGACTCCAGAGCCAGCCTGCCAGCCTGAAGGTCTTGAAGGTGGCTCAAAGTCAATATTTCCAAAATCAGAATTATTCATGCATTTATTTATCAACAACATGCTGTGTACCAGATCCAACCACTTACACACTCAGTGATAGAGCAACTTTAGCATCATTTTAGGAGCATAGACTTTGGAGAAGGGAAGGCTGGGGCATATTTAAGCTGTATGAACTCGGGCAAGTTACAGAACTTCTCAAAACCTCATTTTTCCATGACAAAGGGTGGATAGTAACACTGTTGTCTTGAAGTGTCATTGCAAGAATAAAATGAGATGATGTTGTAAAGCATATAACCAATGCATGCTGTGTAACTGAGATCAGTAATATTAGCTGTTGTGAAAGAGATGTGTAAAATAAGTACATGAACACCTAACTGTGTGTTAGTGCATCAGGGACAGTGTCATAGAAACAGAGCTGTTGCGGTCCTCCCTCAGAGCGGAGAGGCAGTCAGCCAGGTAGGAGAGCAGGAAGGGTGTTCTTTTCTTCTATTTGTGAAGGTAGGGGGAGGTAGCATGAAATAGCATGGGTATTTGGTGAACATTAAGTAGTGTAATACTGAGAGTGAGACTGTGCAGGTAAGTGAGGAGATATGGAGGTAGAATGTACACAGGCATCACATCATCATGTACCTTTGTGTTAAGCTAAATAGTTTCAGTTTTATCCTGGAAGCTATGGGGGGCAATTACAGGGCTTTAAGAATGGGAATGGCATGATCAGATTTATATTTTAGAAATAACACATTGGCAACTGTGTGCTGTAGGCATTGGAGTCATGCCAGGCTGGAGGCGGTGAGACTAGCTAGGAAGCAGTTGCAGTAATCCAGGCAAGACTTGATGAGGGCCTGGATTAAAGCAGTGACTTTGCAGATAGAGAGAATGGTGTGGATATGAGTGAATATTAAAGAGGTAGAATCTGTAGGACTTGGTAACTTTAGGTGAGATCTAAATGAGGAAAGAGAATCTGGGATGCCTGCCACATTTCTGCTCTGGGCAAGTGGATGGATGAGTCCATGGTAGCACCACTCAGATACAGAATACTGAAAGATGAAAACGTCTTGACAATGAGCCCAGTTTGGGACCCAAGGAATTTTCTTTTAGAATTAATTTGAGGAGACATGGCTAATAAGGTCTGGTCATTTCTTTTCTTTCAGAAGTAGGGAACCAACATCCAGGCGATGGTAAATGGAGTAGTGTGTTCAGATGAAGAGTTGTGTGTTGAGTGAGAAGAGCCAAGGCCAAGATCCGGAAACATGGGCACTCAAAAGGAGGAGGATGATGAACTAGTCAGTGACGTAGACTTCACCAACAAGCCGTGGAGCCCCAGAGAGAATCAGGAAAGACCATTCAGTGTCACAGAAGGCAAAGGAGAGACTGAGTCATGTAGTCGCAAGACACAGACACATCAAGTTAGAGAAGAGAAAACTGACCACTGGGTTGGCCACATGGAGGCCACTAGTGACCCTAGTAAGAACAGTTTTATGGGCACTGTGGGAGGAATGCCCAAACGTAGTGCATTGAAAGAATGTGGGAAGTGAGAAAGGGTAGGTATCCAATATATTCTACTGCTTCAAGAAGCTTTGCAGTGAAAAACAGAGAGGCGTAGAGAATGGAATTTAGAAAGGAATTTGAATTTGAAGAAATTCAAATTTGCTTTCTTTTTACTTTTAGTTTATTTATTTTTGGAGTATAAATGTGGGAGAACACTCTGTGTGTGTGTGTGTGTGTGTGTGTTGTGGGGAAAATCCAGTAGGAGTAGAAATATTGAAATAAGTGATGAAATGCAGCCCTTGAGGAGGTGAGAAGGGGAGGGTCACAGAGCATGAGTGATGGCAGGGCCCAGGTAGAAAGGTCACCTCCTTCATTGAGACAAAAGAGAGTGAGGAAAGACCAATGCAGGCATAAATATGTTTTAATGGTGGGAGAAAAGAGTTCCTTCTCGATACATTATATTTGTTTCTGTTAGGCAGGAGCAAGTTGATTTGTTGAGAATATGTAGCAAGGAGGCTTGAGGATGGGTATAACATTTTAAGCAGAGGAAATAGCTTACATGCATTGAGTGCTTACTGTGTTCCAGTTGGAATTTACTTGTGAGGTATTTCCTCTTTTAATCCTCAAAATCACCCTATAAGTCAGGTAAAATAAGCACCCTCATTTTACAGATGAGGACACTGAGGCACAGAGATTAAATATCTTGACAGATGAGAGCTGGAACCCAAAGTTTTGCCTCCATGACCCATTCTTTTGTGCATTTATACATCCATAGAGCACCAAATTCGGAAGTACTACAACTGATTGAAGTAGTAGACCATGAAGTCCAATCTTCAAAGGAAAGAAAATTAAAACTCAAAAAGGTAACAGTGGCTTCAGATATTCCTTCACCAAATGAAGGAGTCTGGGTTGGGCATCTTCAGAGAGTATCTGTGACCTGGAATGTAGCTGTGGCCAGACTTAAGAGTAATGAACTAGATCAGAAACAAACCAACCCTGGAGGGGGTGCTGAAGGGAAGTGTTGTCAGACAAGTGAAACTGCTGTAAGGTTAGGGTGTTGGCTGGATTGACCACTTATATTTTAGCTTTACTGAGATATATTTGGTATACAATAAACAGCATGTACTAAAGTGTAAAATTTGATAGCTTTCGACAGTATATTTCATGAAGCAATCACTACAATCAGGATAATGAACCTAACAATCACCCTCAAAAGTTTCCTCACGACTTTTTGCCGTCCCTGCTGACTCTTTCCCATTTCCCTCTGCCCACCCCGTGGCCAAGGAAACACTGTTTTAGTTCATTGTGGTTGCCATAACAAACTACCATAAACAGATTTGTTTATAAACAACAGAAATTTATTTCTCACAGTTCTGGGGACTGGGAAGTCCAAGACCGAGGTGCAGGTAGATTCAGTGTCTGGTGAGGATCTGCTTCATGGCTCATAGATGCCAGTCTTCTGTTTGTAGCCTCACAGGGTGAAGAGAGGAGGCAGCCTCTCTCAGGAATCTCATTCAGGACGCTAATCCCATTCCCGAGGGCTCAATCCTCATGACCTTTGCTAACTCTGATTACTGCTTAAAGACTTGACCGGCCCATACCATCACCTTGGGAGCACAGATTTT
>NW_012112364.1:5412160-5462441 GCF_000951035.1 Colobus angolensis palliatus | reverse complement strand
GGCTCAATCCTCATGACCTTTGCTAACTCTGATTACTGCTTAAAGACTTGACCGGCCCATACCATCACCTTGGGAGCACAGATTTTTACCACATGAGCTTTTTGAAGGGAAACACATTTTCATGCCATAGCACTGATCTGCTTTCTGTCACTATAGGTTAATTTGCATTTTCTAGAATTTTACATAAGCTGAATCATACCACGTGTTCTTTTTTTTGATCGTCATCGATTTTTTTCACTTGCCATAATTATTTTGAGTTACTTCCATTGTTGCAAGTATCAATAGTTAATTCCTTTTTACTACTGAGTAATATCCATTGTTTGGTTATGCCACAATTTCGTAATCTGTTCATTGGTTAATAAACCTGAGGGTTGTTTCCAGTTTTGGGTTATTACAAATAGAACTTCTATGAATATCTACCTATGAGTCCTTGTGTAAACAAATGCTTTCATTTCTCTTGGATAAATACCCAGGAGTTTATTGGCTAAGTCACATGGTAGGTATAAGCTTCACCTAGTAAGAAATGACCAGATTGACTTCCAAGGTCAAAGTGGATTGTATTATTTTACCTTCCCAACGGAATTGTGTAAGAGTTCTAGTTGCTCTGTATCCTCTCTGAAATGTGATACGGCCAATCTTTTTAATTTTATTAATTATAGTTAGTGTGTAATAACGTCTCATTGTAATTTAATTAGCATTTCACTAGTGACTCATGCTGTTCAGCATGCTTTATATGGTTTTTGATATCTGTATTTTTTTGGTAAAGTGTCTAAATATTTTTTGTCATTGTTGACTTATTTCCTTTTGTATTAAGTATGAGTTCTTCATATATCTTTTGTACAAAGTCCTTTGTCAGATATATGATTTGCAAATATTTTCACCCATTCTATGCATTTTTTTCATATTCTTATGCAGTTAATGTTTTTGGAAGAATAAAAGTATTTAATTTGGGTGAAGTTCAATTTATGGATTTTTATTTTATACCTTGTGATTCTTGGCTCTTTTTAAACATATTTGCCAAACCCAAGGACACTAACATTTTTCTCTTAAGATTCATTTGTATACGTTGTAAGGTTACATTTTTTTCTTTGCATATGGCTATTCACCTTACAGCACAATTTGCTGAAAAGATTATCCTTCCCTCATTGAAATGCTTTAAGGCCTTTGTTGTAAGTTAGTTGATCATATGTATGGGAGTCTATTTCTGGACCCTCTATACGTTGCCATTGATGTATTTGTCCACCTTTATGCCAGAACCACATTGTCATGATTATTGTAGTTTTATCATAAGCCTTCAAACCACATAGTATAAGTGCTGTAACTTTGTTCTTCTTTTTCAAAGTAGTTTTGACTATTCTAGGTCTCTCACATTTTTATATAAATTTTAGAATCAGCTTACCAATTTCTGTAAAATCGTGCTGGAATTTAATTGGAAAAGGCTTGAATCTATGGCTCCATTTGGGGGTGATCGGATCTTAAGAACTGGGTCTTAACCTTGAAATGTGTATTTCTCTATTTATTTAGGTCTTGAATTTCTCTCATCAATGTTTTGCAGTTTTTAGTAAGCATATCTTGCACATCTTTTGTCAAATTTATTCCTGAGCACTGTATTTTTGTCCCTATAATCAATGATTTTTTAAAAATATGTTTATTTTAGAGCACTTTTAGATTTGCAGAAATTTGAGCAGATCATTCAGATATCAAGTATTCACCTTTCACACACACTTTATCCTGTTACTAACATCTTACATTAGTGTGGTGCATTGAAGAACCAGTGTTACTCCGTAATTATTAACTGAAGTCTATAGTTTCTTTAGAGTTCTTCAGGTTTTTCCTGTTCTTTTTTTCTGTTTTATGTCCTTGCAGAATACCATGATACACTTAGTTATCGTGTCTCCTGAAACTCTGCTTGGCTATAACATTCCTCAGACTTTCCTTATTGTGAGGATCTTGACGGTGTTGAGTCATAATGATCAGGTATTTTGTGGGATGCCCTCTATTGGAATTTGTATTATGTTTTTCTCATGTTTAGACTAGGGCTATGTGTTTGAGGAAGAAAGTCACAGGAACAAAGAGCCGTTTTCATTATATTAAGAGTACATGCTATCAATATGATTTATGAATGATGATGCTGATCTTGATACCTGGTTGAAGTAGTGTTTGTCAGGTTTCTCCACTGTAAAGTTAGTGTTTTCTTCCTGTTTTTCATGTTGTACTCTTTGGAAAAAAAGTCACTATGCACAGCGTACCATTACAGAGTGGGAAAGTTATGTTCTGTGTTAGAGGGACAGAACTAATAGGATATATATAGATATACATATACACCATATATATACACACACATACACCCTATATATATATACACACATCTCATATATATGTATGTATGTATATAAATGGGCGTTTATTAAGGAGTCTTACACGATCACAAGGTCCCACAATAGGCTGTCTGCAGATTGAGGAACAAGGAAGCCAGTCTGCATCCCAAAGCTGAAGAACTTGGAGTCTGATGTTCAAGGGCAGGAAGCATCCAGCTCTGGAGAAAGATGTAGACTGGAAGGCTAGGCCAGTCTAATCTCTCCACGTTCTTCTGCCTGCTTTTATTCTGGCCATATTGGCAGCTAATTAGGTTGTGCCCACCCAGATTGAGGATGGGTCTGCCTTTCCCAGTCCACTGATTCAAATATTAATCTCCTTTGGCAACACCCTCACAGACACACCCAGCAACAATACTTTGCATCCTTCAGTCCAGTCACGTTGATCCTCAGTATTAACCATCACATGTTCCTTCTCTTTTAGGGTGAAGAATACACATGATTTATTTAAAATTCTTAGGCAGGGGAGATTTGTCTATTCTCCATTTATGGATGTGTTCATTTATTTATTTATACCAATAAAGGCTGAAAGGTATTAATTTTAGTCTTTAGATTACAATCCAGTACTAATTAATTTATTTCATTGCTCAAATTATTCCAGCTTTTCATCATCAGGAACCCTTATAGTTGATTTCTATGCCTCCTTTGACATACCCTATCAGTCAATGTGTGTGTGTGTGTGTGTGTGTGCATTTTTTTTAGTACTTTCTTACTTTCTGATATTATAAGATGCCTCAGGCTCACCCTGTATATTTTCTGCTGCAGTCCTAGATTCATCCATTTTCTCCAAGGAGTCCTGGTCCCTTGGAATTTGAAACCAAGATTTGGGCACTAGATACATTTGTTGCTGCTGGATTTCATTTCTTTTAGGCCATCTCTACTGACAGAGTAAAGAAATATGTGTAGATATGCTAATCCATGTATAAACATGTCTGCAAATATTCCCCCATATAACTGTATCAACATCAAGCTAGACATGAGTTCATACTGATGTCCCCAAATCTAGTCCATTCCCACAGCCTTCTCCCCATGCTCATCTGTGAAATTCTCACTACAACAGAGAGATACCTGACTCCTACTATCCATCATCTATTTACTTAATTTGTCAATTACAGTATACTTGAGTAGCAGTATCAGAATCATTAACCCCTCGCCCCGTGGGGAGCAACTTTGTCATGTAGAGTACAATGCTTATATGCAGCTCCTTTTGCCTTTAGCACTACAGATTCCATTCATTTCCAGAGGTATTGGGTCAGCACCTTGCCCCACCCCCTTTCTTGAGATGGTCTCACACATTTGTGATACAGTTAGACTCTCTTGTCAGTCTGCATTCTTTCCTTGGATCTCCTGACTCCCTAAATTATTGTTTTAATTCACATACTTTAAGGTGCACTCTTAAAACTTTTATTATTTTATTTTATTTTTCCATAAATTATTGGGGTCCAGGTAGTATTTGGTTACATGAGTAAGTGCTTTAGTCATGATTTTTGAGATTTTGGCGCACCCATCACCCAAGCAGTACACACTACACCATATTTGTAGTCTTTTATCCCTTGCCCCCTTCCAGCTCTTCTCTCCAAGTCTCCAAAGTTCCATTGTATCATTCTTAGGCCTTTGCGTCCTCATATCCATGAGAACATATGATGTTTGGGTTTCCATTCCTGAGTTACTTCGCTTAGAATAATAGTCTCCCATCTCATCTAACACTGCAGATATTGTCAACTCATTCCTTTTTATGGCTGAGTAGTATTCCATCATGTATATATCACAGTTTCTTTATCCGCTCGTTGATTGATGGGCATTTGGGTTGGTACCATGATTTTGCAATTGTGTATTGTACTAAACATGCATGTGCAAACATCTTTTTCAAATAATGACTTCTTTTCCTCTGGGTGGATATCTAGTAGTGGGATTGTTGGCTCTTGTGTTGTAAAGTTCTATGGATTTTAACAAATGCCTAATGTCATATATGCAAAATTGTAGTTTCAGAGAGAATAGTTTCACTGCCCTAATAATACCTTGTATTTCACCTATGCTTTCTTTCCACCCTCCCTGACAACCACTGAATGTTTTACTCTTTCTGTGGTCTTGTCTTCCAGAATTGAATAATTGGAATCATGTAGTATGTAGCCTTTTTGGAGTGGCTTCTTTCACCTACCAATATGCAGTTAAGTTTCTTCCATGTCTTTTTATGGCTTGACAGCTCATTTCTTCTTATCATTGAATAATATTCTGTTGTATAAATTTTCTAGTTTGTTTACCCACTCACTTACTGAAGGATATCTTGGTTGTTTCCAGTTTTTGGTAATTATGAATAAACCTGCCATAAATATTTCTGTATAGGATTTGTGTGTGAGGGGAGTACCTAAGTTTTCCACTCAATTGGGTAAATACCTAAGTACGTGATTGCTTTGTTGTGTAGTAAGACTCTTTTAGCGTTGTAAGAAATTTGAACTGCACTATTTTGCATTCCTACCAGCCATGAATGAGAGTTCCTATTGCCTTGCATCCTCTTCAGCATTTGGAATCATTATTTTTTTCTTTTTTCTTTTTTCTTTGGATTTTAACCATTCTTTTTTTTTTTTTTTTTTTTGGTATGTCATATTCCTCTTTTATTTCATGAGTGCAAATTTAAATGTATTAAGTCAACAAATAGTGGTATGATTACACATTGAGAATTAAAAATTTGGTTGATTTCTATAGTAAAGTACATCTCAAATGTTTAGAATTTGCTTTCAGTTTGGGAAATTATCAATACAGCCATTATAAACCTTTCTGTGCAGTTTTTTTTTAACATAAATTTGCTTACTGTAACTAAGCTACAGTTTGACTTTTTCTCTTTTACTTTTTACAAATTTATTTTCTATTTTTTTCCCCACAACATAGCTCCAGGAGATCCTGAGAACATGTGCCCTACAGTTTGACTTTTAATCTTGTGATTGCAAAGCTGGCATCATGCTGCATACACCACTCTGCAACGTATCCTTCCCACCAACCCAGCACCCACCCAAGCCTCTCAGCGTGGGCCATCTTTCCCATTCGGGACACACAGCACAGTCTCTTTCTAATCCCATCACCTCACAGGCCTGAACAGAGGGCCAGAGAGGTGGAGTCCTGCAATTTACCTGCTCAGTCTCCCATCACAGGACCCTGGACAAGTCACTCCTCTCCCAAAGCCTCAGTTTTCCTGCAGGAAAGAGGAGGTGCTCAGAGACAAGATGGATGAAACAATTTCTGGACTTCTTTTATCTCAGAAGAAATCCTCTTCCTGTGGCCGGGCACGGTGGCGCATGCCTGTAATCCCAGCACTTTGAGAGGATTTTAACCATTCTAATAGGTGTGTGGTGGTATCTTACTAATAATTTAATTTGCAATTTCACAACAACAAATGATGTTGATCGTCTTTTAATATGCTTTTTAATATCATTTGTTGGAAAGATGATCCTTTTGCCATTTAATTGACTTTACTCCTTTGCAAAGGATGTGTGTTTATTCTTTTGCCCATGCCACAGTGTCTTGCTATGGCTTTATATATTAAGTCTTGCATTTGGGTAGTGCCAGTCCACAATTCTGCTTTACTTAAGTATTTTATTTGCTATTCTGGGTCTTTTGCCTTGCTATATAAACTTGTTTGGTTTATTGATTTCCACTAAGTAGCTTGTTGGGATTTTGATTGAAATTGCATTGAATGGATAGATCAATTTAGGAAAAAACAGTATCTTGACAATATTGAATCCTTTTGTTCATGAACATAGAATATCTCTTCATTTATTTAGACCTTTTTTGTTTGCTTTCACCAGAATTTTGATTTTTTCTGCATATAGATCTTGTAGATACTATTTATACCTAAGCATTTTAGGATTTTTTTGGTACTGGTATAAATAGTATTATGTTTTAAATTTCAAATTCTAGTTACTCACTACTGGTACATGGGAAAACAACTTCCTTTGGTGTATTAACCTGGTATCCTAAAGCCTTGCTGTAATCTAATAGTTACATGCTTTTTGTTTGTTTGTTTTGCTTTGTTTTCTGTTTTGACAAATCTTTGAGTTTTATTTTGACAAATCATTGTGTCCTCTAAGAACCAAGAGAGATTTCTTTATTCTCAATCTGTATACTTTTCATTTTTATTTGTCAGTTTATTACACTATCCAGGGATTCCAGTATGATGTTCAGGAGTGGTGAGAGAGAACATCATTGCCTTGTTTCTTGTCTTAGGGGCAAAGCATCAAGTTTCCCACCATTAAGTATGACGTTAGCTGTAGGTTTTTGTAGATGCGTTTTTTACCAAGTTGAGGAAGTTCTCTTCTATTTCTAGTTTGCTGAGAGATTTTATCATTCATCATTGTTAGATTTTGTCAATTGCTTTTTCTGCATCTGTTGATACATTTTTTTTTCTTTAATCTGTTGATGCGATTGGTTAATTAATTGATTTTCAAATGTTGGACCAGCCTTGATACCTGGAAAAAGTCTCACTTGGTCATGGTGTATAACTATTTTTTTTTTTTTTTTGAGACAGAGTCTCGCTCTGTCACCCAGGCTGGAGTGAGTGGCGCGATCTCGGCTCACTGCAAGCTCCACCTCCCAGGTTCCCGCCATTCTCCTGCCTCAGCCTCCCGAGTAGCTGGGACTACAGGCGCCGCCACCACGCCTGGCTAATTTTTTGTATTTTTAGTAGAGACGGGTTTTCACCGTGTTAGCCAGGATGGTCTCGATCTCCTGACCTTGTGATCCGACCGTCTCGGCCTCCCAAAGTGCTGGGACTACAGGCTTGAGCCACCGAGCCCGGCCCATGGTGTATAACTCTTTTCTGTACCCGCTGATGGGTGTAGTCCCATGTTATCTCTTATGTAAAGTCCTGCTTGAACCTCTAGGGAGTGAATTGCTTTCTACTTTAGGGGCTCACACAAAACTTTGCTTCTACTTTATTATTGTTTTGATGTATTTTAAGTTCCACCACTGTAAGCATTTGAGAGCAGAATTTTTTTTTTTTTAATTCTTTCTCTGTCTTTATAATTGTAGGCCCCGAGGTGTTGCTATTTAATGATAGTTATTCTCATTATTCTTTCCATAGCTAATGCTTAGTTCTCTGCTTGACACATGTATGTATTCATAATTGTTTGTTGAAAGCAACAAAATTAATTCCAGACACAGAGCATGTTTTGAAGCCAGCCAGCAGAATGCTGAACTATTTTAGTGATAGAAAGCTAGTGCTGATGGTGACACATAGAAAGGAATCCTCCTCTATGTGTGGTGTCATTTTAAATTAATAAGCTGGTAGACTTTATTAGTAATGCAGCTACTGATTTCTGACCTTGCTACAGATTTCTGACCTCTGGACTCCTCAGGACGAGGAAGGGCAGAGAAGGTAGATGTGGGACTTGATCACTGGGCCACCAGAGATACGGATTAGATGTGTGTATTGCTCTGTAAACATCCTGACATAGTGCAAGATTTTGGGGTTGCTTCAATAACCCTTTCTTGGCTCTGAGCTCAGATTCTTCTATCCTATTTCCAGCCTGTCCTTTCCTATCTCAGGGAGGAGGAGTAAAACGGGAAAATGTGTTTTGTGTAATTGTTGGAGGTTAAAGAGGCCTAAAATGAGTAGCACTGTCTTGAGTCTGTAGAATCAGTCAGAGCAGGAATAATGAGCAAAAAAAAAAAAATCTTTTCAACAAAGTTTCAATGAAATCATAACAAGAAAGAAGTGACCATTTACACCTCTTTCATTCTCCTTTATTATGAGTCAGAAATTTAGGAGGACTTCGGAATGTTCCTACTCTCAAAAAATGAAGACACCCGTTGTAAAACACCTAACCCAACCAAGGATCACAGCCATGTTTCCTGGGCACTCCTGATTGTCTTTCTGACCCTTTGAAATCTTGCTATTGTTATTGAGAATGTTTTACAGCCATGAATGAATCATGGAAAAAGCCTCTCAAAGTCAAGCTTGAGCACTCCTGGGCTATCACGAACATTTATCAGCTTTTTTGGTGAGAACTTTCTCTTCAATGTAGTGGAACAGTCCTGAAAACTGGGGCTGCTAATTGCATTGAGTTGCTTGAACAGGCTATTTTTGTCTGAAGAAATCACTGCCCTTGCTGGAATGAGCCAGGCTGTTTCTTCCTGAAAATTTTACTGTTGTCTTCTTACCCTGGTTCTCTCCTGCCCTCTTTGGGTAAACCCACATTCTAACCTTATTTATTGGTATTCTCTCTTTAAAACTTCAGATGTGCATAATTACTTTCAAAGATAATAGTATAGAATTTTTTTGCAAGTACTTTTACTTTTGATTACTTCAACATTCCCATGAGATAAAGGTCAAAAAATTTAAGCATCACAAGATGATAGTTAAGGTCACACATTTGTAGAGGTGGAACCTAGGCTTCCATCTCCTAAACCAGGATCACTCCACTGGACTACATAGTATTGAGCACTTAAAGTCAGCCGGCTGCTTTGCTACAGACTTTGCATATAGTAACTCATAATTCTGAAATGTGATTTAATGCCAATTTTACCTATGAAGGGACTGAGGCTTAGAGAGATAAAACCATGCTCTCCAAAATGATAGAGTAGTAAATCCCAAAGCTGGTTAATATTTGGATGTGATTGAGTCCAACCTTTGAGCCATGCTCTAACACTTCTGTGGCTTGGCCAGAGCTATTTTTCTAAGACCAAGGTCACTTCCTTTGGTTGCTTAGGGAATGCCCTGCATAAAGGTGCCTAACTTTGGAGATTAGCGAGGCTGAAATCAGCCCGAGGTTTACTGGCTGGATCATCAGGCCTTGGGCATGTCCGAGTCATCAGGGAGGAATAACAAACTGGAATATCCACTGGGGACACTTCTCCTGGGCTTTTTGGAGAGGTGCATTTCAGTACATGCAAAGATGCTGTATGTGCTGGCTGTGAGCCTGGCTGGGTCTTTCACGTGTACTCCTACCTTGGGATCATAGTCCTTGCTGTCTTATCCAGCCCTCCTATAAAATCAGCCTGGGGTATGCTCAGGGCTTAAGAGGGAGGAGTTTAGAAATTCCAAAGTTAGTTTATAAGTTTTCAGCTAAGTCATGAGGAAAAAACGTGATTTTCATTGGAAATTGCCTCTATCCCATTTAGGTAGAACTCAAAATCTAGGCTTGAGATTATGTACTTTTATAAAGAAACTTCAGAGCTCGTTGAAAATGTTATCAGCTACCTACTTGCTACTGATAAAAAAAAAAAGACTGTAATACTTACTAAGCAGTTTAAGTATCAGGCTACAAACTGTAAACTTTCCTATTGCTGATATTTGATGTTTCTGGTGAAACTCAATTCAGTGCCTGAGATGATACCTGGAAAGTCTGTAAAACTTCAAAGATCTATAAACGAGTCAACTTAACTACCCCAAATATCCCAGCGTGCCGTTTGTACTTCAGCTTTCCCATGTGTTTACTGAGAAAGAAAACTCAAACCACACACAGGGTTTGAAGCAAAGTGAGTCTGTTAGTTGGGGAATTCTGAGCTTCTGAAAGAGATGTAGAGCGATTGGGTTCCGGATGACCTAGGAGAGGTTAGCCTTGTAAGAGTGTCCTTTGTTTAGCTCCAGGTAATGGGAACTAGAGTGCTGCTTAGGTGTGGGAAGGGATTTAACAAGTGTTATTTACACACTGAATACCATGATGGGCCCAACCGGTTTGCAAGTCAAGGAAAGTTAGGGAACTGGGTAGCTCGCTGGGCTCCACTGTATCTGCGTCACGCTGCTAAACATAACACCTATTGCAGGAGTGGAAAATGCTGTGGACACATGAGTTACGATCGCTGTGAAAACCATAGCTTTGCATTTATTGACTTGGTTGTGTTTAAAGTTTTAGTGTTGTGTCAGCATGTTTGAGGAAGGTGTGCAGGGTAGAGTATATGCCTCGCTTTCAGATGAAGGTCAGTCTAACTTAACGCATTCTTTCCCCCTGAACAGAAAGTTACAGAAAGCTGTCAGACTTTAACTCTGGTGCAACAGCTCCAGTTCCATTGGCCCGACTTAGAAAATACATCAGTCTGGGTCCAACTCACAAAATTTAGACCAGAAGGAAAAATAAATTCCTTGTGAGGTCATCCCTCCAGGCTGAACACTATCTGGTAGACTCCTTGAGCCACTAAAATGGCAAAGATCTTGGCTGTCTGCCCAGATATTGGAGAGGATGGAAGAGTTAAGCAAAGGAGCCAGGAGTTGTGGCGCAGGAGAGCACTGAGCCTGAGCAGGGAAACGGAGCGATTCAAGGCTCTGTGGAATGTGTGGCTGCTTGTGGTGGAGCAGAGAAGAGCAGACTCCGTGTGTGTGCTTGGGGTGGGGAACTGGGGATGCCTGAAAACCGTTCAGAGAAAAAGAAAATGCTTACTCATTACTTTACAAGTGTGGAGTCACAAAGAGTTTCAGAAAACGCAAGAACATCACTGTCTGCCTTTTCTTGCTTTCAAAAGTCCAACAGAAATTTAAGGGTATAGAAAAAGTAGGGGCAGGGCTTTGATGTTTGTGAGCTCTGTTTGGTAAGTAGGTTGGGTGTAGGTGTGCATCTGTGCTTCTGGCCTTGCTCCTCAGTACTCAGCACCTCCTCGGTCTGTATTCACAGCCAGCAGCCTGTTACTGACCTTTATAAAAATCAGCCTGAGATGGGGCATTTCAGCAGTGCAGCTCATAAGCTGCAAGCTGAGGAGATCCTTCTTTCTGTAGGGTTGTGTTTTCAAGCCGACTGGATATCTGAATGTAGTTGAGAGGACCAGCACCCCCTGAGTCCTAATACTGTATGTTCTCAGATTTGTTTTCCAACAGTTTTTTTTTTCAGGCATTTGAGAATACTGAGAAAATATTAATAATGTTTATTTTATTTTATTTTACAAATGTTTCTAAAAAGCAGTGTAGTACCTTTGTATTTCTCTCTGGATAAAATCATGTGAAATTATGTTTTATTGCTGGACAGACTGCATTGTTAACCCTTATCGTATGCAGTGTGTGTCAGTAATGCATTGCAGACGGCACACACTTACTGGGCTCTGTAGCCTCCTAAAATACGGGTAAAAGCTGCTGTAAGCATCAAAATATCTCTGTTCTCCCAAGAGCAGTAGATATTGAGTTACTGATTGTTAGTTTGATGGATATGGTTTAAACACTTACTTTAAATAAAAGTACACATAAAACAGACCCCATTTTTGAAACACCTTTGATCTATAAGAGGTATGAAACAACAATAGATTTTACTGAGAACTAACATATTCTCCATCAACCTGGTTGGCTTTTTACATATTTTTATAAAAGATAAATATTTTGCGTCTCCCTTGAGATGGAGAGAAAGTTCTAGAAAGGTGTTACAGTGCAAGTTTTCTTTTGTAAAACCTGTTTCTGGTTTGCCAGAATCTTCTACTTCTGCAGAATTTCCCTCCAGCCTGTTTCAGCTGAAGACCTAATGGCAGCTGATGTCCATGGGAGAACATTCACAAGCCCATGCATTCAGGTCCTCTGGGTGCTTTCATTATGAGGATAACATCTTTGTTGGTTTAAGTTACTCTTGCACATTACAGGAGTCTGATACAGAAGGTTGCCTGACTTTATATTTCAAGTTTTTCTTTGCTGAGAATACACATAAAAATCCACATCTTTGAAGATGGAAAAAAGAATAATTCGCACATCTGCATAATGTCCTAGATGTATTCCTTACAGTAAAAGCATTTATCTGCCCATAGTTGGTGGGGAGAAATAGGCTGATAATGGTTTGTTCATTCAGCATTCAAAACTTATATAAGTATACTTAAAAATTATATGAACCTAAAAGTTTTACATATACCAAGCTAAAGTCATATATATAATGCTAAAACCATTTAGATATTCATATTCAGATGTGTATGAATCCAAAAAAGATGGTCTTTTGTTATGACAAATGCTTTGATTGGTCATTTGGGAGACAAATCAGGCTCCAGGGCTGTCCCCAAAGACAGACAGAGGACGTGGCAGACTTCTAGAGAGCTGAAGCAAGAGTTTGAAGAAGTAAGCACATTTCTAGGAATAATGGATCTAATAGGCAAATATGTGAGTAGTTTACCTTGTCCATTGTCCTGATGTGAATTTTTTTTTGTATCTTCAAACCTTTAATGACTTTGGCTTTTTATATGATAGAAATCATATAAAAGGGGCCCTACTCATGCAGGCTTATAACCCAAGGTGTGAGGAAAATATATTTTTTAATCAAACCAGCAGACAAGCATCATCTTGTGGATCGTGATTTTGTTTAGTCATTTTAATGTATACAGACAGGTTTCCATGTGCAGGAGAAAAAGGACTACCTTCCATGAAAATTCATTTTTTCTACAGGAGTTCTTAAATTCATGAATGTATTCACGTTGACCTTTCTCTGGGGGTACGTATAACATGGTTAGGCATCTGTGTTCAATTAGATTTGAAAATTTTCTGCTACTATAACAGGTTTTAAAATATAGGACACTAGCATTTTTTTATTTCAAGCTGATTTCATATATCAGTTCAGGCTTTTTATTACTATGATATTTCACTCAGTTGGTTTTTTAATCCCTTCTGTGCCGTTAGATTTAATTGTTTTCATTAAATGTGCTAAAATATTTTAAATGGCTTTATAAAATTGGCCATAAAATGAGTTCTTGTTTGGGGAAAATATGCCATATACACATATAAATAGAGGAAAAAATTAGACTTGCAACATACTGGGTCTGTGAAGTCTGTGTAAATGTAATGGTGGAACATTTACTTGTAGCTTCCTTTCAATAAATCATGTGAGATTTACTGATTTCTGCAGTATCATGGGAGGGTTGCATTGCAGATATTAAATCATGGTTCTATACAGAAGTCCTAATGAATGAGTTTTTAGATGGATGCTAGATTAATGGGATTTCTCATCTGTGTTACTGGGGAAGTTTTTCAAAAACAGATACAAAATCAATTACATAAATTGAACCACTGAAATTGATCCCTTGGATGATTGTTCAAGCAAATACAAACAAAAGAAAATGTTTGAATCATGAAATAATGGAATTTATATAGGGCTCATGGTGAATAATTCAGACACTGTGCCCAGATTTGCAACTGTATTTTGAGTGGTGCTCATTAGGTACAGAATTGTATTTGTTGACCTGATTGCCGATCTCTTGCATGATCATGACCTTTTGCAGCTTCTTGATGCGGCTGCACGTTGTCGTGGCTGGGGGAGTGCCCACGACTGGAGATCCTGATGTCACTGCCCTGAGGGAGGACTTGGTCAGTGGATTTTCCTTAAAGCTCCCCAGGAGAGTCTCACACACAGCCTTGGGTTCAAAATCACTGTTCTACCGCATTTGTTGGCTTTTTACATTTTTATTAAAAACAGACAAAAAGCAAAGCTTGTTTCTCCAATTCCGCACTCAGCTGGGGACAGTGGCTAGTACAGAGCGTGGCCCATCATGAGCCTCAGGAAGTGTTGCCTAAACGAGCTACTGCGCTGTCTTATTCTAAGACGATGACATGGCCCTCAGAGCAGCACCGCTTCTAATAAGACAGTCCAGAAATTAAGCTGAGCTGCTGACAAGTAGAATCAGCCTTAACTCAACAAAATATGAGGACAGAGGAAATTTTCTCAATGGTCCTACCTAGCGTGACCTCAGGAGGAGGTGAAGAAAGGGGCTCTAAGCTCAGCACTTGAAGGCATGAGGTACAGAAGATTCTAGAATGGCATCATCATCCTGACACCCAGAATCAGGAAGGACACAGAGAGGACCAGGGAGGTGTATATATATATGTATTTTTTTTTAGATGAAATCTCCCTCTGTCACCCAGGCTGGAGTGCAGTGGCACGATCTCAGCTCACCCTGAGCTCTGCCTTACGGGTTTACGCCATTCTTCTGCCTCAGCCTCCCGAGTTGCTGGGACTACAGGTGCCGCCACCTCGCCCGGCTAGTTTTTTTTTTTTTTTTTTTTTTTTTTTTTAAATAGAGACGGGGTTTCACCTTGTTACCCAGGATGGTCTCGATCTCCTGACCTCGTGATCCTCCTGCCTTGGCCTCGCAAAGTGCTGAGATTACAGGCGTGAGCCACCGCGCCTGGCCAGGAAGGTGTATGTTTTCTAGTGGTGTGTTGTTCAGAGGAGGAAATGGCAACCCAAGCCCCATGGAACTGTATCCACGCGTAAAGGAACTGAGGCCCCACCACCCAGGACATAATGACTGCCCAAGAACACCTCAGACAGATAAGAAACTTGGGGATGTGTGTTTTGCTTCTAACCCAAACAAGTTTAGGGGAGAACATTACCAAGGTTTAGGTGTCCCATAAGCCAAGTCAGGTGAGTCAAAATTTATCTAAATTACAAACTTTGTAGTAGTTTTTTCTTTTTACTCCCATGCTTTTGAATCTGATAGAATATTTGATTGGAGATAGTCCAATATTGTCACTACTAAACCAAGGAGTTGGTAGAAGATTTGTTTCCTCTAGGCTTTGGTCAGCATTAGGAATAATGATAAGATGGCAAGCATTTAGTGTGAATTTGCTTAGGCACAGGCACTATACTAAGTGTTATCCAGGCTTATGTTATGTAATTTTCCCAATAGACTTGAACCAGGATTCTGTGTTGCAAGTGACAGAAAACCCAATCCATACTGGCTTAAACAAAAACAGAAAATGTGCTGGCCCCTATCACAGAATCTAGGTCCAGTGGGCAGTTCCAGCTTCAGCTGCAGCGCAGATGAAATTGCCATGACCTGGCTTCTCTCCTGCTCTCAGCCTTGCTTCTCCTGCAGCGGCTCTGTTCCCTTGAGGCAGCTTTTCCAGGGCAAAACCTGACTCACCCCAAGCTTGGTGTCCAGAGAGGAAGAGAAAACATCTTTGTCGTCAGCAGCAACAGAATGCATGAGATTCAGCTTGGTCATTTGCTCACTCCTGAGTCTATTGCTTTGAGCTGGGGATCACAGTGAACGGATTGACTTCGACTTGGGGAACTGCAGCTACAGGTAGAAATAAACGTGCACAAGAGGACAATGCAAATAAAAATCAAAGGCAGCTGTCCAAAGGAGCCCTCTGGAGGCTTAGAGAGTCGAAATCGTTCGCCTAAGCTAAGACAGTTAGCACGTGGCCTTGTTGGCATTTGGAGGAGGAGTGGACGACGGAGCACAAGTGGCTGCTCTACAGGGTCATATTTTCTTCCCAATCACGTAGCGGGGACAACAGAGCCTGGGGGAGGATCAGAGCCCAGGAGGACAAGCAGCCTTCCTTCCCCAGGGTCCCTCTCCTGGTCTCTCCAATCGCAAACCCATGTTTTCAAAAGAAATTCTGTGAGGCACACAGCTGTGAGCACTTGTTTATAATAAATTGTTTCTTTTAATAATAACTAGATTAAAATGTTGGTCCCATGACCGTTTTTCCCCCACCTATTAAGAGGCTTTTTCCACACGAGTTCTTATAATTGGCAGTAGGTTCCTCTTTTTAAAATCCTCAACCTTTATAAAATCCTCAACAAATATTTTCACACTGTGTAGGCCAAAGATAAGGAGGAAGGGCAATTTTTTGACAAAGAGAATTAAAATTAACTTTGGCCATGCTTGCCTTGTGCAGATCAAGCCTGTCAATACAGGCTTGTGGGATCTGCTCTGTGATGTCGGGTGTGTTGCATATTTTGATCCATTTAGATGTCTTCTGTTTCTCCTTCTAGTTGGCCTTCGACTGTCAAATTATCTTTACCCTATCCAGTATATTATATGCTTATTTTTTCCATTGCCTCTGGGATAGTTGTCGATTTTATATAACTCTTTTATGCTTTTTACATTTTTTTCTTTAAAACTCATGTTAGCCACAAAGTCAATTTTCAGTCACAGACTGGTTTATCATGGACAGTTCCTCATCTTGTATATTACCTACTCTTGTTCATTTTGGCTGCCAATTAAAAGACTTAGCCCTAATTCTACACAATCTGGTTCTGACACTTTGAGGTATTGCTTTTTTGTTTCCACATCATCTTGTCTGTGAAAACTTTCTTGTCCTGATTTGCAATTAGACTTACTTTATATGCTACAGTTTTTAGTTCATCTTCTTATTTAGTATTAATTACTTGATCAAGGATGATGGCTTCTTAACAATATAGAGTGTAAACATCCTGAATCAAATGCTTATAAAGATGAAAATGTAAGTGTAGTATTTTGGTTGTGTTTGGCAAGAGAATCCTGAAATACTGAACATTTCCCTTGATAAGTTACCTCATCAAACCAGATCTCTGTACAGAGAAAAAAGCAAAATAATTTAACTTTTCATACTAACAGTGCCTTTAGCTCCTAGGTTACAAACTCTAGTAGATTAGGTGAAATTCCATGGAGAATGATCTTCAGCAGTCATTCAGAATGAACACTAACAGTGCATGGGTGCTAGTCTGCTTACAGTCACCCATCAGCTGGCCTTGTCCCCATCTTTCCAGCCCACTGCCCAGAAAAATGAGAGTAGATCTGCCCATGAGAAAGCCAGAGGAGATCAGTGAGCAAGAGGGTTTGATCCAAATCAGAAAAAGGAAATGGCTGCAGTTTATGAAGACTCTTCTTGGTTGGTGGCTGGACATGGTAGCTCATGACCACTGAGGTCAGTCATGCCATTGCACTCCAGCCTGGGTTACAAAGTGAGACCCTGTCACTAAAATAAATAAATCAATACATGCATACATACATACAAAGACCCTTCTTGGAAGGGGGAAGGATTTGGGAAAACAGGGTGTTGCTTCCTAGGTCTACCTGACTTAGCTGTATCAGAGAAGAGGACACTGAAAAAGGCAAAAGAGGTGGCCAGGTCTCTCCAAAGAGGAGATCCACCGGGCCTAAAGTCTCCAGGTGTCTTGGATGAACAGATTCAAGCAAAAGAGAAAAACATGAGGACTCATCAGTCTTGCTCCCTTGGAGGAATTGCCCGGGCCAGACTTTGTACTTCTTCATCCAAACATATGTGCATGTGCACACACACACACCAAGAGAAACAAAAAAGAGTGACCGAGACAGGGACAGAAAAAGAACCAAGTAAAATGAGATGGCTAGGCCTTCTTTCAAGGGAAGTAGAACCTACTTACTTCTCTTTATAGCTAAGAAAATAATTCTCAAACCTTCACCCTTTCAACCAGTTTGAAAGCTTTACCTTGGAGTAAAATGAGGGGCTTATGCTAGAGGCTTTCTGAGAGGAAGCGTGTGTGCAGGATACCGGAGTCTCTGACATTTTCCCCACAGGAATCAGTGATTCCGTTATATACTACCTTCAATACAGAGCAGTTGGGAAGAGAGCAGAATAGGTGTCTGCTCACTTTGTTGCACCATTTTTTTTTAATACTGTGGACTTCTTTGCCAATCTGGTGATGCCCACGGACCCCTTCATGGAAAAATGCTTTTAAATACATAAAATAAATGACAACGAATTATAAAAGAGACTTCTGCTGAGATAGACTTCTACCAATAGATGGCTCAGGGGAGCGAAGTCAGGGAGCCCAGGTTAGAAATAAGTGTTACACAGGGCTGTGCACCAAGCAGGGTCCCTGTGGGAAACAGGTGGCATACTCAGACTGGGATAATTTGAGGATGATTTCATAAAAAGATACTTACAAAGCATGGGCAGGTATGGGGAAACCGTGAAGAGCAATGCAGTGCCTGTTTCCAGAAAAGGCAGGCCTATGATCAACCCCAGATCCAAAGGAAAGAGGGGCAGCATTTACTGGAAGGAGCGTAATTTCAGAAGAGAAGTTACTCATCTTGAGTAACCAGAGAGGGAGTCAGGAGCATATATGCTTTCTCCTTACTCCTCGCCTGATCTGCTGGGATCCCCAGAGGTGCCATACATTAGGCAGGCTTTAAAAAAATCTACATGAAATTAGTTCACAAGAATTCTCATTTCCTAGAGCCAGAGCCAGCCCATCAGTCCCCATGCGGGCGACCTCCTGCCAGTGGGTATACAGCGTTAGGAAAAGGTGGAGCAGGGAAGGAGACGAATCACCGAGCACGGATGATATTGGTAAGAAGTGCCTTCACTATAACCTGGTCTGTATTTTTGTTGGCAAATATTTAGAAATACTTTAAGCCATATGTGGAATTAAGAGTAATTGACCCCCCTCCCTTTTGCTAGAGTAAGTTTTCTTTTGTGATTTATTTAAAAAGCAACACCCACTGATAGATTTCCCAAGAAAATCTCTTTATTTGCAGGTTAGCTGGCCTGAGATGTCATCTGTGCTGACGGAGAAATCCTTTACAAGTTTCATCTTGAGAAATGGTTAAAATCACCAGATTCTTTGGGCGGAGCTATCTGGTCTTTGAAAATATAGGTGGAGTACTTGAAAACTGTTTGGAAAGTCATTTGTTCCAGTGGGTTGTATTGTCATTCTGCAAATTATCCAAAGCATTTTTAAAAATAATAAAAAAAAAAAGAACGATTATTATCTACCCACGGAGATTCATTGACAATGTATACACAATGTTCTGTGATGGTTTTGCCTTTTATAATAATAGAGGGTTAACAAAGACCCCACCTGTCTGTGTTCCCCAGACGAGAGGCATGTGGTCAGTTACCTTGGTGCAAAGATAGTGCCGATACAGAAATGAAAATCATTTACTCTGGGAACTCAGCCTGCCAGCACGCCTGTGAAATGATTTGCATACGGTTGTACCAGGAGTTCCCAGAACTCGTTCCTGGGTGTTCCCTCCTCTATTTCCACTGCTGGCTGGCTGATTCTGTTTGGGTGTATGTCTCCATGTGTCATGATGTTCTCTTTTAAAACATAGCAAAGTTCAAGAAGTTTTGCTTCCTTAAAAGCACACTTGGTGCGCAAATATGAAATACTGAGCTTTTTTTTCCACAGGGCATTTTTGTTTGTTTTTCAACTGCAGAGCAGTTTTCTGAAACTGATTTCCCAGAGTGAATGATGGGAGTATATTTTCTTCTAACGCTGGCTTTCCTAAATACTAAACTGCCACCATAGGTGTCCTGCTGGTTTATCTTCCCTTCCTGGAGAGCCTAACGTTGTAGAGGACTTGATGACTAGAGAGGGCGTTTGCAAAGATGAGGATGTCTGTGAAACATTCCCTTTTCTTTTTTTTTCTTTTTTTTTTTTTAGGCAGTGATTCTCTGCAGAAGCATTTTTCTTTTTAAATGAATTCTCAGAGGGCAAACAGAGATGAAAAGGGAGGAACAGCTGAATATTTCTGCTAGTGTTTTGACCAGAACAGCCCTAAAATGTTCTGTTTATTAACAGGAGGAGAACGGTTTGTGTAAGGTTAACGTTGGCATTACTTAGCCGGGTCACTCCTGTAGAGCATCTGCATGAGTTAGGAAAGGCTGCCAGGTTTCCATCTGTCAGCAATGCAAGCCCAGCCACAAACACAACTGTCGTGACAACCACACTGAGTTAGTCTTTCAAATAAAACTTGTTAAAAGCTACTGCCTCCAGCCTCCACCCACTGCAGCTAACTGCATTAAATCACCCTCTAACTAGTATTTATTTTCTTAGGCATTCCGTACTTGTGCAGCTGTGGGCATGCTGGCCTTTGATTTAAAATAACCCCACCAGGAGGAGCGTTTACAGTCCCTGAAGGTCAAGATGTGTTGAGGAGGATGTCTGAAAGCAATGTCCCACCTGAACGTGTCCAGGCCCTCCGTGTCTTCCCTGTGGGACGTGGTCTGTGAGTCTGGGAACTGCTGGATCAGCTGATTTCTTTCAGATGATGGCAAACCAGAACGATCCCCTTAGAGTAAGGCTATACTCTAGATGGTGGAAGGCCCGCCCTCAGGCCAGTTCCTCTCCCCAGCCCCCCTCCACCGCCCCGGTTTTCCCATTACGATGAGCTTGGGTGGCAAAGGCAAGTTTGGGTTAACTTTAGCTCACCTGTGAAATCCGAGTTGACAAGGGAATCAAAGCTATCACGGAGTCCGCTGGCACTGCGCCTCCTGGGGAGTGTGTCTTCTTTTAACTCACATGCTTGAAATCTGTGAGATCAAATGGTCTAGTGACCCCCTGGTAGGACTCTGTTATGTAAAAGCGATTTAATGTTCTCAATATGCTCTTTTAGGTGCTAGGTCCTTTCAGAAGATTTCTCCATAGTAGAGAGGTATCTTCCCTATTGGTCAGTGTGGGCTGTAAAAATGGGCACTTGGTTAACAAAATGCTGAGGGTAGAAAAAGTGAAGTGATGGTGAAACATACTGTGTATTTCTATACTCTGTACATTTTTGAAAAGAAAGGGACAGCCCTTTCGGGTTGTTAGAGGAATACTCAGAGGCCCTGCCTGTATCCGAACAATGTGGTTAGTACCAAACCTTTAAAGAACCATTTATGCCTAAAATATTGTGAGATAAATAGGGGCTTTTAAACGTCCAATTCCAACTTCTGCACAGCTTCTGAAGTAGTGTAGGAATTGAAGGAGCTTATGGTGTCTAGTACCTGGTGGTTACTCACTAATATCTGTTAAGTGAATGAGTGAGTAAATAAAATAAAAATGATGGTGATGATGATGACGGTGTTAAAGGATAAACTTTAAAAGAGAATAAGATCATGATTCTCAGGCAAATATAAAATCAGCACAAGTCAAAAACTGCGTTGAATGAGTGAATTAATGAAGAAACCAATATGATAACATTACCATTGGTTCATAAGGGAACTCAAAGAACTATATTCCTTATAGTCAGACAAGGATTGCTGACATGAATTTGCAAATGGATGTAAGCTGGCAAAATTGGTCCACATCCACAGAGTGACACTGAATTGGCTTCCAGGAGATGAGACACAGTATGTATGTCTACAGGCAGGAATTCTTTGTATATAACTAAGAGTTTTCTACAAATCAGCTTGCATTTTACAGAGTTACAAAGTAGTCTAGTCAAAGGAAAGCAAACAAGCAAATGTGCACACCCTATAGCATCAAATAATCCTTGTAATAGTAGCATTCCATTGAGGGCTCTCCAAAAATCCCTTAGACCCGTTTCAAACTCTTCCATACTCTTCCCCACAGTACTTAACATATCTATAATACACATTCAGTGCCAGACACTATTCTGGGTGATATGCTTTACACAACAATTTATTGAATCTTCCCGAGTGTCTTAATTTAATTTAATGTAACTTAATTTAGGAGAGCTAAGTAATTAAACATGAGGCCAAAGTACATAAGAAAGCGGCAGCCCTTTATTGCAAATATGCACACACTCTCGGGTGAGGTTCTCTGGTCCTCAGGTGTGGGGGTGGCCAGGGAAGTCGCACGGGCGCTCTCGGGTGAGGTTCCCTGTCCACGAATGCGGGGGCCAAAGAAGTCCCCCCGGTTCCTGCTGGCAGTGGACTTTTATGCATTGGTACTGGAAGCGGGAGGGCAGTGGGCGGGATAAGGGCGTGATAGGGGTGTCTCCATAGGCCTGGCCGGGTAAGTTTCGATCTCTTTGGATTGACGTCACCTGGCGCATGCTTGGTTGATCTGCATCTTCCCGGGTGCGGGCTGCATTTTTCTGCGCGCGGGAAAGTTGGTGAGGAAGAACCCGGAAGCAAGAGGGGCGGTGCCTTCTTGTTCACCTTCCTCCATTTTGTCCCTTCTCCCTCACCCAAACACCAAGGAACTGGCCCAATGTTTCAAAGCAAGTCAATAAGGGGTCAGAATTTGAGTCCAGCCTGTCCGACTCCACCACCTCAGGCTCGCACTGACCACGCAAAACTGCCAGAGAATGGATGTGGTCAATGGGTGTCTGCTAGCACAGCTGAGAGGCTACTGCTGCCTATTGCTGGTCTTCAGTTAGCATAAGATATCATGGGAGAAAAGGGGGTGATTGAGGCTCTGCTAGATTATCCCAGGTCTGTGGCGGTAGACATAGGCGCGTTGTGTTTTCTGGTTTTCCTTTGTTTACTCATCAAGTCTGCACCTGGCACAGCGTGTTTCATCTCACTGTGATTGGCACGTTCACAGACTGACGCCACAAGCCACGGTGTGACGAACGGAGTTCACTGCAGGTTGAATAGAATGCAATAATCAAGTTAGATTTTTTTTAAAAAAAATTACAAGCCCAAGTAAAACAGGAGGATTATGGCAAAATACTAGTCAAAAAATGGTTGCTTTGGGACCCACTCTGTGTTTGCCCCGAAAGGTCTTGCAGGAGGTTGTAGGCCTGCTTGCTGCTACGCACAGGAGGCCTGGCATGGCCCAGGCACTGCCTTCAGTCTTTAGCCACAGGGGACCAGGCCTAGTTTTGTAAAGCAGAGAGTGGCAAATACAGAAAGCTGCAAATTCCCAAACTGGCAAAAAGTTTGTCCTATTCATTTTCTCCCCCAGTTTTACTGCTTTGTATTAAAAAAGAAAGTCCAGGAAATACTTAGTACAGTTGTAGAGCTGTGCCCTGGGAATTCTCAAATTTACCATCCTTTGCCTTTTACTCTCTGTCATCCCCACACACCCTAACAATGGGAAGATTATGCTTGAAGGCCTATGCATTGTGGGATGTGTTTGCAAAGGCTCAAGAAAAGCAAAGCACCTACAAAGCTCACATTCTCTCTTGGCCTCTGCCTGCACTGAGTGGGGACAGCTTATTCCACAGTTCAGTGGTCCCCAAGAGGAAGAAACCATGGTCGAGCCTCCTCCATTCTGTGCGGGATCCCCTTTGCTCTGGGTAAGACCAAAGCAAAGAGAATAAGTCATTTACAGTTTTGGAGGAGTGCAATTTTGTTGGGCTGGGTTTTTGTTTTTAAATAAGCTTTAGTCCCTTGCATGTAAGTAAAGTTTGGGCAGGAGTCCATGTTTTATTTGTTGATGCTTTGGGAAGGAAAAAAAATATTGTGATGATAATATGAATAGTTTAAAATCTATATCACTTTTTTTATGTTCATTCACCACATCTCTGAAAACCCACTTGTAAGAGATTGGTGAAGGAGAGGTATTGGGTCATATTTCACCTGCAGGGGGTAATGTCAGAAGGGGAGGTCTGTGGAGGTGGATGGGATTGGGGGTGGTTTATTTATTGATTTATATGTAAGCCATCTGGGCTCGGGCTGGAGCCAGAGCTGACGGTGCACATTCTCTTCCTCACTCTGCATCTCACGGGTCGTTGGAAATTGGCTGTGGTGGAAGAATTTACACCACAGTAACTGGCAAACGCTACAAATCAGGGCTTGCTCATTGCCTCCTCTCAGAGGGTCATTTTGTTGTTAAACACTTCCTAGCACTCCACTTAGGGTACCCCAGGTGCGCTCCACTTAGGGTACCCCAGGTGCCAGAACAGCACTTGGCATATAGTGAGTGCTCCAAAAATACGTGGAAATGAATTTAAGAATGAATGTTTCTAGGAACCCTGAAGTAAATTTCACTCTGGTGAAATCATATCTTTAAGGTACCTAAGTTTAGAATTTTATCTTCAATTTCCTTAACAGCATAATTTAACTTACTGTTTGGTCTGCAGGATGCCAGTTGCTTTTTCATGCTTTGCTGCTTCTAGTTTCTATACAATCTCAGGAAAAGTGAGAATTATTCTCATTTTACAGAGAGGGAAAGGAGGCTCAGAGTAACGAAGTGTCACTGCTCTGTTAAGAGGCAGAGTGTGTGTTCACTTCCAAGTTCTGGTTGATTTTCAGGCTGCTGCATGGCCGTGAGACAACATGGCCTGGCCTTACTGTGAAGGGAACCTCTGTCCTGTTGTGGAAGGCAGAGAATGTCAGGCTCATTAACTGCAGGCACCATCCCGAGAGCTCCACGGCCCTTTTCAGGCCTCATGTTTCTTGGAGAGCAGAATCCATGAAGTTCCAGCTCCACGTATGATTCCCTTATCCCCTGCTGGGAGATCTTACCGCAGATGTAATACTTACTATTAGACCACGACAGCAGTTCATACATTTTAAACTCAGAGCGGTGAAACTCAGCTTGCTGGTTTGACTTGGGAGTGTCTTGAACAAGGAGCCGTGAGTACACTGGCTGAGCAGAAAAGATGGAGTGATGTAAGATAGCTGCAGTGTCTGGTGTGACTGTCAGCCCAGGCACCCGGTGTGAAGATGGCTGTCTTTGAATATAAGTATAATATTTCCCTTGCTGCAAGGACATCAGCACCTGCCCCAGTCTGCCTCTGTGGCTCGAGGTCTGGGGATGCTTTCTGTGTCCTGTCATCAGTAGAGGAGGCACAGGCGAGGGGATGGGAGCAGCTGGACTCAGCTCTTTGAAGGCCTTCGGAGAAAAGGCTGAGATGATAAAGGAATCTAAACGCAATGCCTGGCAGCCCACCCACCTGTACCTGAGCCTGCTCTGCTGTCAGGGATGAAAGGGCAGCCGCTCGCCCATCCATTCTCCCTTCATTAATTTTCTTCGAAAATTGGGTCCCCTTTACCTGCCCGCTCGCTGGGACCAAATTTCAGTGTGGACGTGGAAAGGGAAATAATGGGGAAGCATGTGATACGCAGAACAATAGCCAGTTTCACCAGGCCCACCTTCCTCACGAGGCAGAGAAATAACGGCAATCAAGAACCATATTGTTATGGTCTCTGCTTTGAATAAAATTCACAAAAGTTCAATTAAGAAACCCTGTAGTGCGGCTTCCCTGAAATTTCAGTGCGTTCATCACAAAGAGTGTCTGCTATTCCCTGTCTCTGAAGACTGGTTGTTTCTGAAATGTAGTTTATCAGGCTGCTGACTTTGAGGGTCATTCTAGCTTCTCTCCTTTTCTCCAAGGCACAGTCCATTCCAGGTGGATTTGCCAGGTGAGGTGGGCCAGGTGCTTCCATCTGCTGAGGTGGCCGCAGCGTCAGAAGTAACTGCTGACTTACTGTTTGCCATCGTCTGCAAGAGCATAGAGAACATGGCGATTTCAGTCCTGAAAGCCCAAATCCGGGGAAATATTTGCAAAATCTGGAACAGAAAATTAATACCGTTGCTACATAAAGAGCTCTTTAAAATCGATAAAATGTAACTTGAGTTGTGAGAGTAAAATAAAGTTCCCATGTTTTGGGCCCAAGTTGCCAGCATCCATGGGAAGAGTTGGGATGAGCTGGGGCTATCGGGGCGGCACCTGTAGGGGTGAGTCCAGGTGTTTTGACTTCACTCCTGGAGCAGAGAGCAGATTGTGAAGGGAGGGTGTTGGGGATGGATGGAAGAGAAGGTGACACTGCAGCTGCAGTTCAAACATTTCTTTCTTGAGGAGAGAGCAGGATGAGGGAGCTGGAATAATAGCCTGTGTTAGAGAAGCTGGGAGTTCCAGGAGAAAGACCCCTGTGGCATTGAAAGAAACTAAATGGTATCAATAGACTTTTAGGAGGAAAAATGGACTTAGTGATAGTTTGGAGGTAAGACTGAGGGGGAAGAAGGTTCCAAGGCTAACTCCTGGCTTTCTGTCTGAATAACAAAAAAATAATAATAAAATAAATAATAAAAAAAAGGAATAATAAAAAAAATGGCACTGCCTCAGATGACGGATAAGCCTGGGAGAGGACCCGGGTTGTTGCTGGAGACCAGAGGAGGAATCGGGTTCAGCCTGTGAGGTTACTGTGTGGTTCCCTGATAAATGACAGAGGAAGGGTTGAACTGCAGGTCTCAATTTATACTTACCGTGGCATAGTTAGAAATTTGGGCCCAGGTAGAGAGTTAACCTTTGAGGAACTTTGGAATTAAATGTCCAGGTGGAAGATGATGCCTTTGCAAATGACTCAGAAAAGGAAAGGCCAGGGAGAATGGGGAAACCAGAAAATAAGGGGAGAGAGCATTGGATGTGAAGCGCATTGGATGCCGCTGGGAAGGGACTGACAAGTCTCCTGGGTTCAGCGACAGGGAGCTTATTTGTAACCTCTGCAAGAGTTGTGAAGTTAGGCAATGAGGGCAGGGCCTAAGCTGGAGCAGGCTGAGAGGTGAGAGGGAGCTAGGAAACAAAAATGGCAGCTCCCAAGATCCGTAAAGAAGCGTGGGTGTTACAGAGCAGGAGGAACCAGGAGCCGTTTCTTAGCCGTGGGGTGAGCATGGAAGACACAGAAGAGTCAATGAATAGGAAAAGTTCGAGACTCCAAGGCACAGGCCTTGGAAAGGGGGACAGATTAAGTGGAATTGTCAGCATGGAGACGGTGGGAATTCCCGTTTGATGACTCCAAGTTTTCTGTGTGAAGCAGGACTCAGGTGACTATTGCTGGAGGAGAGGGGAGAAGAACTGAACCATCCAATCATAGTGAACAGTGTCATGGCAGAACATCCGCTGAAGACAGCAGCTGTTCTCATCTCTGCTTCAGAATCTTGTCTGCATGGAGTTAAAAATTTTTGCTTTGCCACTGTAGCTAGGATGGGGAACAGCATGAGGTAGTGTCTTAGTTTGCTGGAGCTGCCTAGCAAAGGACCACCGATTGGAAGGCTGAAGCAAGAAATATTTATTTCTCTTGGTTCTGGAGGCTGAAGTCTGAGATCAAGGCCTCTGTAGGGCTGATTTCTTCTGTGTCCTCGTTCCTTGGCTTGTAGATGGCTGTCTTCTCCCTGTGTCCTCACATGGTCATCCTATATGTGTCTGTGCCCTAATCTCTTCTTACAAGGACGGCAGTCATGTTGGATTAGGGCCCAAAGGTTAAATTAGGACCACATTTAACCTTAATCACCTCTTCGAAGGCCCTGTCTCCTGACACAGTAGTTCTATTCTGATATACTGGGTGTTAAGGCTTCAACATTTGAATTTTGAAGGATGCAATTCAGTTCATAACAGGTAGATGAAGGTGAATGTTTCTCGTTAGAAAATGGCAATGTCTTACTGTCTTTAAAGTTTTATTTAAATGTTCCAAGTGCACGCTTGCCTTTAAAAACAGAAAATAGCAACAAAACTTTTATCACCTCTCGTATCCCTGAAGTCTGAATGTACACTTTGCGCTACATTTGTGGCTTTCTTTCTCATTCACTGAAGTATCAAATACTTCATAGAAATTTTCCATACTTTGTCTTAGTCCAAAAATTTGTTTTGAGAAGAAAGGGCAAGTGAAAGTCACCCACTTCTCTTTCAAGTAGATCCAGAGAAATGATAGTGTTTTTCCTGTTTCTTTGAGAATTCTCTGGAGCAGCTTTGCTCTAAAATGCTTTTAATAGGAGCCGAATTAATTTTTTTTTTTTTTTACAACAACCAGTCGTGTAGTAAAGATAGGCTTAAAAAAGTGGATATTAATTTTTTTTTTTTTACACCAAAAGTGAGATCGTTTCAGTATGAGTTTTCTGAGAAAATGTTAAATTTAATCTTAGAAGAGTCTGACAAAGTAAATGAAATGCATTGTTTAAAGGTTTGACAGGTATTTTTCCCCTCATTTAAACTTACAGATACTATGATCAAATTTTTTTTTTTTTTTGAGACGGACTCTTGCTTTGTCGCCCAGTTTTTCGTGCTTTTTTGCGATCTCGGCTCACTGCAAGCTCCGCCTCCCGGGTTCACGCCATTCTCCTGCCTCAGCCTCCCGAGTAGCTGGGACCACAGGCGCCCGTCACCACGCCCGGCTAATTTTTTGTGTTTTTAGTAGAGACAAGGTTTCACTGTGTGAGCCAGGATGGTCTCGATCTCCTGACCTTGTATGATCACATTCTTTATGAATACATAACCCATTTTACTCCTTCACACTCTTTGTATTAGGGTAAAACTGCTGATGGCTTGCTAGGATGTCAGATGTATCACTTCACATTAGATTTATCTGTGAGTTACAAAGGCCTGAAAAACAGTAGGTTAAACAGGATAGGAAAACGTTTATTCCTCAGGTAAGTGTGCTCAGAGCAAAGGGGTCCAGGACTTGGAAGTGCCTCCATCGCCATATGGAATACAGACTGATGCCTTGGTGAAAAAGCTCCTCCTCATAGTCCAAAGTGGCTGCAAGAAGTCCGGCCATCTCATCTGAGTTCTGATCAAAAGTGTGAATAAAGTAGTGAACAATGTCATACCCTGTCCTTTCAAGGAACATTTCTGGAAGTTCCATCCATTTGCACTTAAATCTCACTGGCCAGAATTTATACCTAGATTCCTGGGATCCTGAAGAGTATGATGTTTTAGTAGGGTGAAATACTGTCCAGAATAAATTCTGTTGAATGCTGTGCAGTGCTCCTAAGGAAGAGATGGAGAAGAGATGTTTGTGGTCACAAGGGCTGCTGGTTCCTTCGCGTACCATAAGCGTACCGTGGCTGCTCTGAAGGACATTAAGATAGGGCAACTGTGGATGCCCTGGCCCTGGGCAGAGAGAGGCCTGGGCTGCGCAATAATAATGGTAGCAAGAAAGTGAGAACACACATGAGCAGTGTTTTCCAGAGCTGGCACTTGCAGAGCCATTATCTCAATCAGTCCTTATAATGACGTGCTGAGGTAAACAGTATCCTAGTGCCGTGGACACTCATGGTATAACATAAATTTTCTAAAATAATTCAATCCATAAGGGATGAGTCCCTCATTCTGGGATCTGAGTTAAAAGTCTGCCTGCTGTCTGCTGGGCCCGGCTGCCTTGGCATCTCTCGTGGTGGTGAACGCTCTGCTGGCTGGTCCCACAGGGAGGTGGGGTCATCCCTGCCCCTCCACCTGACCTCGCAAATCCCATGATTTTTCTTTGCTCATATCCTTGACATCTGTTCATTGCCTATCTCTGCCACCACCACTATCTCTTCCCTTGGATGGTTGCAGTGGCCTTGCGAGTTACATGTGCTTATGACATTCTCATATTCCCTTCCAAACAATCCAAAATGTAAAGCCAGGTACATCCCTTACCTCCATCAAACCCTTCTGTGGCTCCTCTTGCCTTCTTGATAAAGCCAGCTTCTGGGTCAAACCCCACCCTCCGCGATCTGGTCCTGACATCCTCTCTCTTACTGGTGCTTTTTCCCATAAGCTTGGGCTTCCTAGCAATTTTGAGCTACTTTCATTTTCTGAGTTGTTCCCCTCCTCCTCTGTCTCTCTTTTTTGTGCTTTCTCCATCGAGATGTCCTGTTTGCCTGACTGACTCTTGTCCACCCCTCAGGATTCGAGAGAAGCTTCCGCAGAGAAGTCCATCCCTCCAGAGGCTGGCTCGGGGCCCCGGCTGTGTGTTTAGCTGTGTTGCATGGTCAGCTCGTGCTCATCTCCCCCGGTAAACAGCTAAACCTCAAGGGCAATGCATTAACTGTGTCTTTTTTTTTCTGATGCTTTGACATCTTGGTCCTGTGGACGCTGGAGAGGCTGCCCCTCCCAAGGTGAGCCAGGGTCTGTAGGGTTAAAACATTTGCCTGCAAGCACACCCTCTTATGCAAACCAAGCAATGCAGAGCCCACACCCCGCACCTCCTCCATCAGGCTCCCGTCCTCTGGGCCACTGGAATTCCCCTGATCACCCCGAGGTTAGGGACCAGACAACTAGGAACAGCCCTATGCCAGGGCCTGCTGAAATGATTCAAACCACTGGTTCTGAGCCTGTCCACCCTGCTCTACCTGTTCCTTTCTATGGAAACCACAGTAATGCCTCCTCCCCACCACGTCCTCTGCTCCCGACGCCGGTGGTTCCCGTGCGCCCTGTGTGGTTTGGACTGCCCTCTTCTCTTGGGAACTGAGGAACACACTCTCAAATGGTGTTGTCTCCCGAGCAGTTGGCCTCATCATACCTGAGTAAGACTGCAACCTCCACTGTCAAACAGGCGAGGGCTTTGTCTTCTTCCCCACGGCACCGGGTGTCCTCACAGTGCTTGACACACAGCAGGTGCTTCGTAGACACTTACTGAGTGATTGGCTGGAGGAAAGAAGGGGGTGGTTGAGAGAATCCAGGAAGACTTCCTAAAGGGTGTCGTTCAAATGGTGCATCGGGGGAAGCAGGGCTCTCCGGGCGTGATGCCTGGGAAGGACGTCCTGGGAGGCTCCGCAGCCATCCTCTCTGCCTGGGATACAGTTGGCTTGCCTGCCTTTCTTAGCTGTCCACACATCCCTGAGATGTGTGCTCCCTGCCCACTCAAACTGAGTAAAAGCACTCAATTATATGGATTGTCACAGCATTTTGTCACTCTCCTTTTGGTACCAGGAACAATTTGTAATTTTATACTTGCTTGTGTAATATGATGGCTGGTCGTGTCCCTTCCTCTAGGTCATTAGCTCTCGGAGGGCAAAGACTTGGCTCATGCCTGTAATCCCAGCACTTTGGGAGGCCAATGCGGGCAGATCACGAGGTCAGGAACTCGAGACCAGCTTGGCCAACATGGTGAAACCCTCTCTCTACTAAAGATACAAAAAAAAAAATTTTTTTTAGCTGGGCATAGTGGCGCCTGCCTGTAATCCCAGCTACTCAGGAGGCTGAGGCAGGAGAATCACTTGAATCCAGGAGGCGGTGGTTGCAGTGAGCTGAGATCACATCACTGCACTCCAGCCTGGGCAACAGGGCGAGACTCTGTCTCAAGAAAAAAAAAAAAAGAAAAGAAAGAAAAAGTTCAGTAATATTTGTGGGATAGATGAACGCATACATTTAGGACACAGGGGGTGTTTTAGGGTCACTGAACAATGCGGTCCCCACCGGGGCGTGAAAGGAGATGCCCTGGAAAGGTAGACTGGGGCTGGGTGAGGTAACCCTGCGCAGGTTCCAGTCCTGCAGCTGCCATTTTGGAAACAACCATCTTCTAAAGAGAAGGTGAGACCATTGGTGAGGGTGGAAACAGGGGAACGAGGAAGAGGCGGCAGGGCGCTGGAGAGACGGAAGCGTGTTCTGAAGTGTGTTTCTGCAATTCTGTGGAAGGAATTGAGGTTGAACCCCTTACAAATATGTGTCGCCTTTTTTTCTGGCCTCAACTCCACAAACAGTGTGAAAGTGCTCCCAGTTCTAGTGCTGGCAAACGTAATTTCAGGGTTCATTCGTCTGCCCCTTGTCAGCAATTTTCCACGGGCCCTCTTTTTTTTTTGTAAGTCAGAAAAGATACACATAAGAAAATACAGCACATTTGAGAAAAATGCATACAAGCCAAATGCAGATCCATTGTTTACTGAGCTGGTGAAGCCAAGGCTCCCTTGCAAGGCTGCATTATGGGTCTTTTAGGAGAATTGATCCTCTGCGTGTGTGTTGCTGTATGAAGTGCTCCTGTGATTAGGTTTTCAACAAAGACAGTATGGAAAGGAGAAAATCTGATCCCAGTTTTTCTATGTGTAATAAAAAATATTGACAAAGAAAACTTCAAGGGCAAAATCTCGAATTCTTAAGTCTCTAATCACACACACGTACACACAAGGTACACACCAATCCACCTCCCTTTGTGTGAGGAAAGGCCACTATGTCACAATTTCCCTTTGCTAACAATTCCATGTTGTCTCTTAACTGGAATGGATTTAATAACTGGGAGACTGAGAGCCATTGAGCTTTGATGACCCTTGAGTGGCCTCAAGTTATAGGACAAAAACTACCGAGGAAGTATCTTCTAAGGACTTGGGTGATTTCCGTAAATGACTCCACTTTAAATTGCTAGGATTGTGTAGCCGCCTGCAATTACTGGTGTTCTAATTTCCTGGGACTAATTTTAGAGGGTGGAAGATTTTAATCATGGAAAGGAATTGTTTCCATTGTTCAGACTAACTTCAGAAGCAGAGTTGAAAGCCAGTGCCAGAGAGAGCCCCCAGAACATTCCACAGGGACTGAGCGGGCCCGGCCCGGGGCCTGCCCGTCGCCTGAAAGAGAAAACCTGCCACGGAGCCCGGGCTTCTCTGATCCTCCCGCCAAACGTTGTCTCTCGTTTAGCTTTCTTTGTGTCTGAGGATTTAGCGAAGGCCTCCGAGTGACTTTCTGCCTATCCTTTTTCCTCGGGAACCCCAGTGGCTGACAGGGCCCCCGGTAATGTGGCCTTCGGGTGCCGGCCTTCTGAGTTCCTGTGGAGGGAGCGGGCATGGGGGAGGGTTGAAGTGGGGTCTCTCTCTCTCTCTGGCGCCCGCCCACATAGAGCTTTGTGCACTTTTCTCTCTCTCTGTTCGCACCCCCGTGCCCAGGAGATGGGAGCAGACACCAGCAGGCCTTCCCGTTCTAGCCCCAGGGAGTACCCATGTGCCTGGAAGGACATCTCAGTGTCCACCCTGTCCAGCCTGTCAGGCCGTGTGACCGCTTCAGAGCTAACTCACCTTTTTTCTCTCCTGTCCGTGTGGATCTGTACCCCCAGCTTGCATCATCTTCAGCTCAAGATTTTGGATTTATGGAAAAATAGCTATTTCATTTACTGTCACCTACTAAAGGTGAGCCACAAGTACCAGGTGATGGGCAAAGTCATACTGCTGGTGTCTGTGGCTCCCTTCCCTGCTTGCTGTCCTATGCAAGACCTCCTGGTGGAAGGACGTCTCTCACACTGATTTTTATCTGGAAATTCCCCGTGCTGCCTTCCTGCCTGTGGAGTACTCAGTCTCTGCCTTGAAATGTCCTAGGAATACTTGCATTGGAAGAAAATACTCAACACACTACATTTCAATAGATACAAGTTCAAAAGGAAACTCCCGGGTGGTGGGGTGGTCAGAAGCCTGTATTAATAAAATTTACAGTAAATGAAAAATGAAGAGAAAATACACGTATACACTGTATGTCCCCCGCTAACTGTATTCATTCCTAATACATTTAATAGTGGTTCGTTTTCTTTCCCGTGTCTCTAATTTTTCTGTGAGGAACATACATATAGACCATGGAAAGGACATATGCTGAAATGTGTCGTTGCACACCAGCCTGGGGACGCTGCTCTGAGTCACACTTCAGGTCCACAGGTTTTCCAGTCCAGGATCCTGCCTCATTTAGGCTGCTATTTTCCTGAATGCCCTTCCAGAATGCTGTCCACCCCTGCCTGGACAGTCCTCGTTAGAGGGAGGGCACCGCCTTCCAGGCCACAGAGTCCCTTGTTGGGCAGCTTTATTGCTAGAAAGAAAAAGAATGAAAACCAGCGGGGTTAGGTAAAGATGAGAAGGATGGAGAGGGAACAGAAAACATTGCTAATATGTTGAATTTCAACTTTCTGGTGACGTCTAGATATTTGGCCCGGTTTCCCGTTTGAGCCACACAGAACCAGGCGATCTTTCACAGACTTGGCACCCTCTCCTCTTTGAGAGCCGAATCATGCTTCCTCTTCATTTCCATATTCTCAACACCCCAAGTTCCTTCAGTCCCTCATTAAACAGGCTTGCTTTTAGCTCCTCACCATTTGAGTTACCTCCTTCTAGACTAATCATAGTCAAACTGTCCTTGGACAGTGTGTTTCCCGGAGCCCAGCGTGGCGCCCTGCAGTGGGCATGGGCACGGGCAGTGCACTGCGTGGGATTTTTCCTTCTCTCCATCCGGGTGCCATACACAAGGGTTTTCAGCTTAGGGCAGCAATCGCGTTTTCAGCGGTTACATCACACTGTCAGCTTACATTAACTTTGTGGTCATCTCTGTTCCAATATCTCAAACTCATCGAGTGAGTCAGTTAGAACCAGGGTCGGGGAGACCTTTCCATTGTGTCTTTGTGGGGGCGTCAGGGGACATTAAGGCAGTCACCATATGGGACCATAGGAAAGGAGCCAGCAGGGAGGAGCGGCTCTCTGACAGCAGGGCCTGCGGGATGAGGGAGCCGCACCTGCTGTGAGAGTCCCTTCAGAGCCAGTGCCCCTTTAGGTGCGTGCGCACTCTTGGGATGACAGAGTTTTGCAAAAACTAAAAGCTTCAGCTGGGCGCAGTGCCTCACGCCTGTAATCCCAGCACTTTGGGAGACCGATGCGGGTGGATCATCTGAGGTCAGAAGTTTGAGACCAGCCTGGGCAACATGGCAAAACCCCGTCTCTACTAAAAATACAAAAATTAGCTGGGCGTGCTGGCGCCCACCTGTATCCCAGCTACTCAGGAGGCTGAGGCAGGAAAATCACTTGAACCCAGGAGGTGGAGGCTGCAGTGAGCCGAGATCGCACCACTTCACTCCAGCCTGGGCGACAGAGCAAGACTCTGTCTCAAAAAACCAAAAAGCAAAACTCTAAAAGCTCCTCCATGAGGGGCTCAAGCATCCTTGTGGTGGAAAAGGAGGTACACAGAGCACAGCAACTGGGGGCCCCAGGCAGTGGTGTGTCTGGCAAGCCAAGTGGAGGGGAAGACAGACACAGGTGTCAGGGAGAGGGGAGCGATGGGGCCAGGGCCGCTGTCTAAAGAGGCAGAGTGGACTTGGAGAGAATTCTGGAGCAGTGCAGAGACACAGAGCAGGCGGCAGCCTTGAGTTCAGTGCAGGGACTGAGTGGCCCCATCAGGCACATACACGTGGGCAGTAGCAGCTATGTTGTGATCCGAGGGCCACAGGCCACGTGGCTTGGGACGAGGGCAGTCCTTGCTTACCTGGTTGTTTTCTTAGAGAGTAGAGTCTGAAAGGAGAGCAGTTCATGCCTGGAACAAAGCCCCACCCAAGTGCAGGTCACGGGCCGTGCAGATAACAAGGCAGATGAGAGGCTTCTCTGTGACCTCCGGGAGGATGTTAGAGGAATGGGAGGATCTCAGAATGGGGCCAGATGAGGTCCTGCCAAGGGCGGATAAGAGCCATTTGGGCTGTACATGGGACCTTAGTGGTATCCACAGATAATCTGGCCTGGGGGTTACAAGGTTTTTTTTTTTTAATCCACAGAAATGTTTTAAACTAACCATGTAACATTGTTTTCATAGAGGCTTTATGGTGAGAAATCACAGAGTAAAATCACCATTTAATTCTGTGACTTCCTGAACGGAGCTGGGTCCAGGGTAGGCCCGCGTGTTCGGGTTGTGTGGACTGGGCCACATCTGGGGTATTAGCAGTTCTGTTGAGTTCTTCCTCTCAGCGTGTGGGGCTCTCCTGCATGGGAGCCCCAGCCCGGACAATGGAAGACTTCCCCACACGCTCTGGAAGACATGGGGATAAAAACTGTTTGGTGCCCAGGTCAGACCATAGGGATGTTTAACCCTCGATTTTACTTTTCAGGTTTGAAAATCAGACCATTTTAATGTTTCATTTTAGACTTACTCGTGCTGTTTCCCTATTGCCGAATTTCACTTTCATAAGGATTTTTACTGCAAAGGGGATTCTCAGGTGAGATTCTCTGGTTCACACTTTGACATTCTAATCCATAAAATTAAGCAACAGATAGGATCACTACAAAAAACCCACTTAATATTGCTATGATGATGTACATGCCCCTTTGTAAACTCAACTTGAATCATCAACACGTGTCTTCCTTCATGAGAATGTATAGATGCTGAAAAAGTCATTTTGCACGTAACTTGGGTTGGAGATCTCTTTTAAGACATGTGACACATTTCAATTTAGAATTTTTCCAGAAGAGATTTTTAATTTACAGGCCATTGACTTGCCTTTTCTTTTTCTCCCCCTTACATTGTGCTGAACTTAAAACCCATTTTAGCTGTTATTTTTGTATTTATTGGATTGCAGCCCTCTTAATGAGATTTAAATGAAAAGTCCTGAAGTGCCCAATCTAGACTTCATATTGCGCCCACATGGCTTGCTGCAGCAGGTACCGTACCAGCGGGGGTCCCTAGCTGTCATAGCTGTACGAGCCTCCTAATTGCTTGTGACATGGCACTGCCTTTTGATCTTGACCATGTTCTCCTAATTATTTAATCTTTGACAACATGAAAACATGTTTAACCACATACCATGAATAAAGATCTAGCACGACTTTTCTCCTGAGGCCTAGTTCAGGCTGCATATTCTTTATGTGCACAGCAGCTAAGGCAAAGAAAAAAAAAAAAAAAGGTTGATTTCCTGTAATCTGTTGAAGGAGAACTAGGGGATGGGGGTGGTGTGTGTGTGTGTAAACATCCCTCCAGCCTCTCCCACTCTAGACTTCTTCTCCTGAGACTTTTCTTGTTTGTTCCGAATCACCCCTGGAGTTGTTCAGTTCTCAAATGCACTGTTTTTAGGCTGACACTGTCTGACAATTTTTTCTAGCCTAGGGAAGGCAGGGAGTGGGAACTCATTGTTAGAAAAGAAACAAGGAATTGATTCTGGTGTGTTACACTTGCGCTCTTCTATTTAGGAATATTTACGTTTTATTTTATTTAGTTCCCGTGTCTGTTTTCTTCAATGATTTCTAAGCTGCTTGTTGGTAGGGCCCTTACTATGTCATCTATGAATCACCTGTGCTTAAAAAATAATTGCTATGTGAATGAATGAATGAGCAGATGAGTAAATTAATTTCATCCATCAATGAGTGAATAGTAAATGACGTTTGTCTTTGGGGACTTTGCTAATGCCATATGTGTACCTACTGAGGCATCTCTGTGAAAGTCTCAGGAAAATCTGCATCGTTTCTTATTGGGGCATCTTGCTCTGTGCTCTCTCTGCATCTCTTCTTAATTGTGGCAAAAAGAATATACCACATAAAGATTTTCCTCCTGGGTCTGAACAGTACAGCCCAGTGTTCTGTAACTGACAGAGGCACGCCAAACTGTTTTGCCTGGGGCACCAATATCCACCACATATGCTAGAAGGATTTATCTCAGCTCTTAACCTACTGCTATTTCCTGGCAGAAGTGTTTGCCAGGGTAACAGGCTGCCTATGTATTTTGTTTAATATTTGTTGGGTAGAGGGTTAGGGTTAGGGTGAGGGTGAGGGTTAGAGTTAGGGAATCGAGGCTGTGTGGGAATTCTCACCAGTGGCCTGGAAATGGAATACATCACAGGTTGCAAACTTTTCTGCAAGGATCAAGCTAATAACATGTCAGCCTTGTGGCCTTGTAGGTCTCTGTCACAGTGGCTCAACTTTGCGGTTATAGCACAAAAACAGATCTAGACAATGCAAAATGGCCATGGTGTGTTCTAGTAAATCTGAAATTCGAATTTCTTGTGATTTTTCCATGTCATGAAATATTACTGATTTTTTCATTTCCTCCGCTGATCATTTAAAAATGTAAAAACCATTCTTAGCTTGTGGACTGTAGTTGGCTGCCCCTGCAAGGCAGCGGCAACATCCACTTATTGTACTTTGTGGGACCCATGAGAAGACTGCAGTGAGATGGAGCAGGACAAAGACAGCACCCCTGCTGAGGAAGCCTTTTGCATGCAAGGACAGCATTGTCGTGAAGGACAGCGTTGTCGTGAAGGACAGCATTGTTGTTCACCATAAACTTCTTTTCCATTGACTTCCAGCATGTTGTTAGTGGGTTTTTCTGTTTGTTTTTTTGTTTGTTTTGAGACAGAGTCTCACTCTGTCGCCCAGGCTGGAGTGCAGTGGCGCAATCTTGGCTCACTGCAAGCGCCGGCTCCCAGGTCAGCCTCCCGAGTAGTTGGGACTACAGGCATACGCCACCATGCCCTGCTGATTTTTGTATTTTTAGGAGAGAAAGGGTTTCACCATGCTGGCCAGGCTGGTCTCGAACTCCTGACCTTGTGATCTGCCTACCTTGGCCTCCCAAAGTGCTGGGATTACAGGCATGAGCCACTGCGCCTGACCCTGTCGCTGGTTCCTGTTTGTTTGTTTTTGTTTTTTGAGACGGAGTCTGGCTGTGTCACCCAGGCTGGAGTGCAGTGGCGCAATCTTGGCTCAAAGCAGCCTCCACCTCCTGGGTTAAAGCGATTCTCCTGCTTCAGCCTCCAGAGTAGCTGGGATTACAGGGGCACGCCACGGCTAATTTTTGTATTTTTAGTAGAGATGGGGTTTCACCATATTGGCCAGGCTGGTCTCAAACTCCTGACCTTGTAATCTGCCTGCCTCGGCCTCCCAAAGTGCTGAGATTATAGGTGTGAGCCACCGTGCCCAACCCTGTCAGTGATTCTTAAGGCCATTCTTAACTTGAGCATTCTACCTTTGGTTGTGTTGCCCTCTGAGACTGCACGGTCTTTAACAGGCCGGGAGCTGGAACTTCAAAGTCCCAGAGTCGTCTCTGCAGAAGGCATATTTCCGCCAGCATCCTGTTTTCTGTATAAGATTATATCATGACTGTTGTGCCTGTCAGTTTGGCTACGGAGAAGAGATGCTTTGGGATTGGAACAAATTATGCTATGGCGTCTATGCCGTTGAGCAGCTCCGTGGGAGTGATTGGAGAGGAGAAGGATCGGGCAGTGGAAGCCAAGGGTTCCCTGGACTTTAATGCCACAGTGGTCGCCACACACTTACAGGGGCTACAGGTCTTCTCTCGTCTGTGTGTGGAGTCTCAGCTGTCCTATTTGTACCAATAACATAAAGGGAAAGGGTGAAAGAGGTTCTTTTTGCCCTTCCCATAACAGCATTCTTTTTTTTTTTTACTCTGAATGAGTTAATCAAGCCATCACATATTCCCATGCCTTTATCATTAATTAGGTAAAAGTCTGGACTTCATGCCTGCAAGAATTGATAAGAAACCAATCCTTGGGATTTTATACTCTTAATTCTTTTTTTCTTTTTATAAAATTACTTTTGAAATGAAAGGAGATAGAGGGAAAATATGACATTGAGTCATCTCAGACCAGCTTCGTCCCATGACGTTTTAATTTCAGGAATATTTTGCCAGAACTCATTCCAGAATTGGACAAAAAAATAGAGTAAGTCTAAGGAAAGATTTACCTGCATTTTTTTCCCCAATTTTTTGCCAAGTCCTCTGTTCCAACTCCCATTTGTCACACAGGGCCACATTATCTGATACTTACGCCTGAAAAATAAGAACGATGCATTCACATATAGATGGAAAGTTATTTTCTTAGAAATTCAAGGAGCAAAATCAGCTGTCAATAAGCTTTTAGAAGGAAAGGAAAGGATTGCTAGGAATGTGAGTGTGATGGATCATTTCTAGTAATATTTGAGACACTATTTGCAACACCTGTCCCAAACTAAATAAAACATTATATAGAGCGTGTGGAGCAACTTCTACTCACATCTCATGTTTGCTGCGGGAGTACAGAACGCACACACACTCATGTCATGGACACATGTGTCAAATTGATCATACTCCAGAATCTGCATGATCAAACAGTGCTGAAGTAATTTTAGTCCTTGACATAATCCACTTCTCAGTTTCAGGACCTTTTAAAGCTGTTTCCATGAATACTGACTTAAAGTCACCCATGTGTGCAGAATAAAGAATGGAATGAGAAACATCACACGGCAGCAGAATGCAGAGGGATCTCTCATTTCAAAACAAAACCGGTATTTGGGTTTGCCATGACTGCACAACTGTACTTCTGCACAAGTGTCTTCGCTGCAGGCACATGGTTCTTTTATTTAAAGGTTTAGAGTGGGGGTCAGGGTCTGTGCTGATTTTATGGATCAATTTTTTAAAACTTGTATGATATAAGGAAGGGATGAATCGAATTTCTTTAAATAATTTCCGTAGAATGTTATTTATTCTCATCACTTTAGAAAAATGTGCTTCATAGTAATCATTTGTTCTAGGTGGGCGTCACATAGAACTGGGTAAGTGGGTCCAGTCTCACCCAGTCCATGCACCCATCATCTGAATAAGACACAGCAACATATAGGGAGGCACAGTATGGCTCAGCCTGCTGGGATAGAGTTATGTTTGTCTCCGTTTTAGTGAATTCTTTGATTCACATTTCTCCATTGACCATCCTTCTCAATGTAGAGTGTGTGGGAAATAAAAGCCTAGCAACATCTCAAAGAAGTGAGTTTTCAGGAGAGTTACAAAACAACTACAAAGATTGACAAAAGAAACGTTTTCTGGGAATCACTACACGGGAGGATTTACCGAGTTTTGAGGGTACACTCATGTGAATCTGCAGATACATTTGTCGTAAGGTTTGTCCAGACAGTAGGACAAAGGGGCTGAGACAAAAAGGAGTCCTAACTGCTTCAAGGCTTTCCCCACCTGGGCAGATAAACTGGCGATGGGAAGTAGCCAGACCTAATACAGAGGTGGCAGTGAGGCTTGGCAATCCAGAGAACATTTGTCATGGCTCCAGGGATTTGGATCCAATTTTTAAATAATAAATGTGCAGGCCAGACAAAAATGCACCTGTGGGCTGTGATTTGTAACCCATGAACCAAGTGTTCGTGGGGGGCAGGGTGTGTCCCCACAGTCGAACCACCCAAATGCACAGACAGAATGTTTGAACTCTGTGTAGCGAACAAAGGGCTAGAAATAGAGCTGAGTTCTGGAGTCACTGCTGAATCTGGGCAAAGAGATCTCAAGATCACAATCAGAGAGGGGAAGGCCTCCAACGAGCAAGAGGAGGAGGAGGAAAATAACAGCTCAAATGCTTCAGGAAGGTGGACAGTTGCTCATTTATCCACTCATTTGTTCTTTCTTTTTAAAAATTGTTGTTGCTGGTTTTGAGTAATATGTTGCCTGCTTCCATTATTCATAAGGTAGTCATCTCTCTGGGATGATGTCAAAACAGAATAAAAATGGCAAACATTGGTCATCTGTCCTTGGCCCTGCTGGGGTCATTCCTTGCTTTCCTGAATGCATTTAAGAAGAAAATGATTTCCTTGCTGCAGAGACTTTGTGTCTGTTGGGTGGTGGGACTCTGGGGATACAGTGTTGATGTGGCTGCCTCAGAAGAAGGAAAATCTTACTCTGCACTTTCTGAGGAGAAGGGCAGCTTCAGTGAGTGGCTGAAGCTGTGAGGGCTTTTCAGACATCAGATGGGTGACTTTTATGAACGCTGTAGGAGATAATGTTGCATCGTGCTGGTGCTTTACATTCTAAAGAGCATAGAAGACACAGAGAAATACATTTCCTTTTACAGTAAAAAAGAAAAAAAAACCAAAAACTGATGTGCAGGTCCTCTTGATTTCAAACCTGAATTGCGTGTCTGATCAGTGTTCCCTAGAGGATGAACGTCAGGGAAGGATGACAATTGTAGGATGACAACTGGGAAATGAGGTGCAGGATGGAATCTTGGAGAACCACAGACCTTAAAGAGAAAATGTCATTTCCGATGGGAAGATGAGGATGAAAATGGCTTTCAAGCCACAGGACCCACAGGGTTGGGCGGTGACATCATTCCAGCGCCACTCTCTTTCCCCTTGCCTTCTTGTCTTTCTCCTCGCTCCTCTCTTTTGTTCCCTGGTTTTCTTTCCACTTCCTGCTGCTTCCTGGGAGACTCAGGAGACTGGACCCAGAGCTTCAGCAAGTGAGTCTTTCCCACCCTGTTCTACTCATTTTTCTCAACCCAGGTCTGAAGACCACCTTGAGGGATGACAGGGTAATTCAATTTCCAATCCCATTTCATTCTCAGTCTCTCGGTAGAAACTACCAACAAGGCACCAATTAGGGGAAACAAGAGGCCCAAGGAAAACAGAAGTTTGCTACTGTATTGCCTGTGTGTGTTTTGACATTTAGTTTGAACTTCAACCTGGCCTGTGCTCCTTTGGGAGCTTTTAAAAAGAAATAAACTTCGTCTCATTACCATCAGATACAATGATGGGGGAAATGGGCTGGAAAAACCCTGAATCTTTTCTGAGCCCTAGTTTGCGCTTACAAAGAGAAGGGCAAATTCTTCACTGCTGTGCCATTCAGCTATTATGTTTAACAATCTAATTAGAAAGGCCGGGTAGCCCGTTCCCATTGTAAAAGCTAAGACAGTACACACAAGCAAATCCAATTAGACAGCTGTCCTGTACAGATCTGAGCTGCCCTCCGGCCAGGTTCTAATGAACGGCCCTCCACCCCAGCCCCTCCCTGCAGCCCCCGAGAGATGGATTTTGTCCATAAACTGGGCCAGATGACAGTGGCGGCACATTGAGTGTTGCCCACCCCGCGACAGGCATCTGTAGTTACCTGCTCATTGGCACGCAGCAGGAAGTCTTCTCGGCGGCTCCTGCCCAGCAGACTTGACTGCGCCTTCACCGGCCTCGGCTCCTGCCCAGACCTGAGCCCTGTTCTCCTTCTGGACTATAATGCCTGCCCCATTCAAGCAGGTCAGAGTCATGCTAACAGGTGGCAATAAATCAGAGCCATTGCTTTCGCTTTTATGGATGTTACTTTCTGCACACCAGGGACTTATTTAACTTGAAACAGACCAAAAGCTATACATTGAGCCGCATGTTTGCCGCGCCTTCGTTTTTCACCACGTATGGCTTACATTAAGGCACCCCGTGTTGAGCAGATTGCTCACTGCGACTTAGTCATCTGTTTAGTGTTTGGCATGTCCCACAAGGCAGTTGTGGTTATTCACAAGTCTATTAATTAAAAGGAGAACTGGTAGGGGACTACCAAGTGGGCTGAGGGATCGTGCGGCCACTTCCAATCCAAAGATGTATGAAAAGGTGCGCCTTCAGAACCACCTGCGCTCCCTCTCTGGGTTCATCTGGCATCAGCAGTAATTGTTGGGACCCAGCTTGTGAAGAAACACTCTTGTCACCACTGCATCTGAAGAAGTTTGACGTCAAAAATTAGAGCAGTGTGATCTGAGTTGACAAAATTGAGATTGTGTGAAGGTTTCCATTTTTCACCCTCGAATTTCAACAGGTAATGACTCATTGAAAAACATCCAAATTACGTTGAAACTGCGCCTTATCAGAACAGAAAATACAAAGGATTTCTGAATTCTAGGAAGTGGAACAGAACATACTGTCTATTAGCAAGGTGAAGGTACTAACAGAACCTGCCTTCATTTTCCTCAGCATCTCAGAGACCAAGTATTTCTCACATCATCTATTTTTTCTCAAAGCCATGAAACAAGAACCACGGAACACATTTGTTTTATAGGCGAGAAACTGAGTAATTAGTATTGCAAGCTTATCCAAAATAGTTTTACCACCTACGGTCATGGCAGAAGTGAGAATTATTGAATAATAATTGTTTGCTTATGAATTCCCAATCTTCTGATGTCGTCCTACGAAAAAGAACTAGATTTTGAAACTATCCTGGAAAGCAAGTGTTGCAAAGTTTAGATTTGATCAACATTTTTTGAAAATAATAGCTTGCCTTTCCAAGGATGTCCTATGGTAGATTGTTCTGGAAAGACTAGGTAGAGTAATTGCATATTAGCTGATGGGTACATAAGACAAGTATCTTGGCAGATGAGACTGACATTCCTGGCTGGAACCAGTCACTGTTTCCGTGTTTTGTGGGGTCTGGGAGTTCAGGGTAAAGTTGAAAACAATATTCTTACAGAAATGCAGGCGAGGGAGGCAAAGTCATTGGATTAAAGTAAGGGCCAGTGTCGTCATTAAATGATGATACCTCAGTGGCAAATCAGTTAGCAAATGTATACTTGGTTCCATAAAAATGTATTGATTACCTACTCTGTGAAACCAAAGAATGCATACAGACTTCTCTGTGGCTCCAGCAAGTGTGTAATCCAACTGGGGAACCAGACACTTGACCCCCAAAACATAACCAATAATTTATAATGGCCAGCTTTATATTCATTGGAAATGGAGAAAATGCTGAGGACTGATATAGCAATGAGCAATGTATTTTTCAAGGTTTTAAAATAATTTGTAGAATAAATGAAGCTATGAGCAGTGGAATTCTCAAATCTGCAGATGGCATGAAGTTCCAGGTATAGTTTTATGCTGGATCCATGAATAAGAACCTAAGAATAGTAGGACAAGTTGGAATGGTGATTCTCACACAGCAAAATCTAATGAAAACAAAAATAAAGAACCAGACTTAGGTCTTAAAATGTAAATGCTTAATTGCCTAATGGGGCAAATAGTTTTCAGCAGACTACTTAACAAAGCCGTTGGGCCTGGATGTGGTGGCTCACACCTGTAATCCAAGCACTCTGGGAGGCCGAGGTGGGCGGATCACCTTGGTGATCACCTGGAGTTTGAGTCCAGCCTGGAAAACATGGTGAAACTAGATACACAAAAACTTAGCCGGGTGTGGTGGTAGCAGGCACCTTTAATCCCAGCTGCTTTGGAGGCTGAGGCAGGAGAATTGCTTGAACCCAGGAGGCAGAGATTGCAGTGAACTGATACTGCACCAGTGCACTCCAGTCTGAGCAACAGAGCAAGACTCCGTCTCAAAAAAAAAAAAAAAAAAAAAACAAGGCCTGTAGGGTAAATGAGTCAAAAGTGAAAGAGGAGAGAGGGTGAACCTGAATTAAGCAGCTGCTGTCAGGGCCCAGCAGCTGAGCTGGGCGCTCTACTCAGGTTTCCTCATTTCTGCCCATTCTGCCCACGGCTGAGCACCACACACAGCATGAGCATTTTCTCCTGTTCACTGTGCAGGTGCCCCTTGCGAGGTGGATGCCAGCTTCACTTTACAGATGAGGTAACTGAGGCTCAGAGAAGTTAAGTCCCTCAGCCAAGGTGCTACAGACGGCAAAGGAGAGGAAATGTGTAAAGTCACTCTCTTGTGTTTTGAACCAAGCCATTCTGTCTTTCCAAGTTGTGATGTAGCTTCACGGATAGGCATGCAGTACTCAGAGAAGGGGAGGCAGCAGTCCTGTTCTGTGGGGCGAAGGTGGATTTCACTAATAAGTGCATGATCATGGCACCAGATGGCCTGGGTTCTGTTAAAGCAAGTTTAGCCTAAAGCTACCCTTTACATATTTAAAGTTCAGCCTAAAGATTCCTCTGTATATAGTGAATTCTAACCTAAATGTAGGTTTAAACAAACTGGAACCTACGCTTGTGTCAATCACTGAATTCTGGCCAATCACAGGCATCCAGTTGTTCAAACCTTACTCCAGTGAGGCAAACGCTGGGCTGTAACCAGTCCGGCTGTTCGTGCGCTTCCCTTCTGTTTGCTGCACGTCACTTCCCTTTTTGTCTATAAATCTCCTTCCACCACGGGGCTGTGCTGGAGTCTCTCTGAGCCTGTTCTGGTTCAGGAGGCTGCCCAATTCGTGAATTGTTCTTTGCTCAGTTAAACTCTTAAATTTAATTTGGCTAAGGTTTTTCTTTTAACAGTCCTATTGCAGCTCTGCCACTGAGGTGCTGTGTGGCCTCAGTCAAAAGAATGAAAAACAACAAACCTCTGTGCCTCAGTTCTTCGTTCTCTAAAGTGAGAGGACGAGTAGATAAGGGCAGCACCCACCCCGCTGTAGATGGCTCAGATGATTCAATGAGGGATTTTGTAGAAAGCGTTTTCAAGTGGGCCTGGCACCGTCTAAGGGCAGATGTTGTTACTGCTGTGCTCAGACTGGATAATACCAGGCCACACACTGTAAGAGGCACCTTGGCAAGTAATTTTTCTCAGAAAATGACAGAGCCGGAAAACAGCTTCCCTGCGGAGTCGTAGAGGATCTGAAGGCGTTTAGGCCTGTGTGATGAGAGCCGCTGAAAAATATTTGAACTCACTTTGCTCTACGTTAGCCCCAAAAAAGAGCAATAGAAGAAAATGAAGAGTGTTTTGTTTCATCATCTCCCCCTAAATAACGACGTCAGGTGTTTCCAGAAGCCCTAAAGCGCTGCCTGGCACCTGGGAGGCGCTTCTGGGCCACCTCTGGAGGATCTTCCGCATGCGGGGCTGTGTCCCCTCATCACAGGCACCCCCATGGTCAGTGTCCTCCAGGCACGATGCAAAGACACTGCGCAGATTCCGCTGACCAGTGACCAGGCTCTGAGATGCAGGGAGGCAAAGTCCCCTGTCTACCCTCACATTAATTTATTCAAAAAATAGTTATCAAGTGTCTCTCATGTTCTAGGCATTGTTCTAGGCACTTGAACAAAACAGACACAGCTGTTGCCCTGGTGAGACTGACATTCCAGCCGGGGCGGTGGAACCAGGAACATATCAGCTTGACCTTGACCTCACACAGGGGCAATAAATGGAACCAAACGAAACCACAAGTGTGAAAACTGAACCTTCTAAGTATCTGACACCTCTCTTTTACTCAACATGTATTCAGTTGACCAACATCCAGCTAACCTATTGGCTACCAAGCATTTGTCTATACTGTCTATTATTTAACTCCCGGAGTGAACCTTTTAGGGAAGTATTAGTCCATTTCACAGGTAAAGAAGCAGGCTTAGGAGCATCCGGTGACTAAAGCGACACCTGGCGATTCAGGCCCGACATGATTTTCATTACAAAGGGCTGCCCTCCAAATAGAGATCAAGTAGGCAGAGTATGTGGTATCCTCTGTGGCAGTTTCTCTATGAAAATTGGTACCTGGGATCCTTTGACAAAGGGACTAGTCAAGATTGGGCTGCCATCTCTAGACCTTCTGGCATATAAGCATGTGATGGTCATAAGCTGCCCTGGTGGCTCTGAGCTGTCTGCACGTTCCAGCTGGGGATACTAATTCAATCCAGTGTCTCTAGGGGTGGCGTCTGGGAGTTGGTTTTAAGGCTCATCACGAGGCCGGGTGCGGTGGCTCACGCCTGTAATCCCAACACTTTGGGAGGCTGAGGCGGGCGGATCATGAGGTCAGGAGATCGAGACCATCCTGGCTAACGCTGTGAATCTCCGTCTCTACTAAAAATACAAAAAATTAGCCGGGCATGGTGGCGGGCGCCTGTCGTCCCAGCTACTCGGGAGGCTGAGGCAGGAGAATGGTGTGAACCCGGGAGGCGGAGCTTGCAGTGAGCTGAGATCTGGCCACTGCACTTCAGCCTGGGCGACAGAGCGAGACTCTGTCTCAAAAAAAAAAAAAAAAAAGCTCATCATGAGCTTTAAAGCTTCTGAGGGATGCAGTGCAGGATTCAGGTAGATGCATGTGGGGCCTGTTGGGCATAGGAACGGGTGTGGATCTGACATGAGCTCTGCAAGCCGCGACCAATTCCTGGCCTAGTATGGTGAGTCTGTGAGCCCCGTGGCTCCTGCTTCCTCATGGGTCACTAGAGAAGGATTGTGCATTGGGTGCTTCTCGCTGGACCTTTGCTTCTTTTGCAGTTCCAGGTGGGAGAAGCAGCTGTAAAAATGCATGAATTTAGGGTGAATAGGGTCCCCCTGTGTTCTTGGCACAGTGACCTTGAGAAAACTGGTCAGAGGCAGCTACTGTGGCAGTGAAATCTGCGTTGCTTGTGGTACCTTCAGTCCTTAGCAAGCAGTGGCTGTGTTCCCAGCTCCAGTGAGAACCACCGAGGAGGCTGTCTGATGATCAGAGTGGTGTTTCTGCTATCTGTCACAGAGCCCATCACAGGTCGCTCCCCAGGCAAGGAACTGAGGTAGGGAGCACTCGTTTCCCCCACAGACGGATGGGACAGCAGGGCTCTCTAGGGCGAAGGTACTCAGGAGTATAGGGAATCATCCTCTCATGGGGCCTTTTTGGTGGCTACACATCCTGAGAAACATCCCTCAGGCTGGAGCCTGCTGGATCAGTGCCAGTGCTCACACACAGCCCCACTGCAGCTCTGAGCTGCACAGATGGGAGAACCTGGGCGGCATTCGGGCCATGTGATAGCATATTGGGATAGAGATGTGACAGCACATGATTCTCTCCCATGTCCAGGAGCCTCACATTAGGCAGAAAGTGGAAATTCAGGGCAATGTACATCTTATTGGAACATCAAGTCCTTTGCATGAGACATATGAGTTTAGGTTTTCTAAGACTTTCCCTTTACAATCCCATGAGTATCCTTCCTTGAGATAATTTTCTTTAGCTTAGATCTATCTCTAGGAAATGTTCTTCTGGAGCCGAAGATTTATCTTTGCTTTTAAACTTTTAATCTCATTCTCTTCTCCAGTCACAGCCTCTGGGTGCCATGAGAAACAGTCCCCTTTTTCCTCAGTGGCACTCACATCCTCTAAAGACTTGTAGGCAGAGAGCCAGCAGCCATCTCTCTCTTGGTTCACTCGTTTGTCTGCTTCCAAACTCATCTTTCTCCAACTTATACTTTCCTAAATAGCCAGTTCCTTTTAATTAATCTTGGGACTCATCTCCGCTGCGACTGCCTTATGTTGGTAATAGTATAGCACTTTAAAATAGACTAATTTGCACATGTAGACATAGCTATAAAATTCACCCATTATAATGAGGATATATATATATATACTTCCACATTTATATGCAACACCTTCTGGAAAATTCTACTTCCAGTCTCCATCCCAACCTTGTCCACTCACATCGTAGAATGACAGAGAGGCACAACATCTTGAGTTCATACATTCTCAGTCTATGCCAGGAGACAACTGCACAGACACAGTGTTCAAATGTTGGCTCTTGTTATGCAAATTGTTTACATGAAAATGATCACAAAAATCACTTTATTTGATATAGGAAAGAAAAAGAATTTTAGTTTGGAAAGTCGTAACAGAATAGAAGTGAATTCCTAGTTCTCATAGTCCAAAGAGGAGCCTTCCCTTTTCCATGTTGTTATAGAAATGATTTCAGGATGTACAAATAGGTACAACCAACCAAACGGGATTATTTGATAAATATTTAATTTCTGCAGTGTCATTTGGAAATGATTGCAAATATGCCTATTCAGAGTGGAGGAAAATCCTGCTCTGAAGACTGTGGTCCATGCAGTCTGCATCGTAACCTCTGCGACATAAAGAGAAATCCATGTGCTCTGAAAGGCTGCCCTTGAGTACCTGTCCTGGTGGGAATGAGCCAAATTCAGTACCCACCTCATAAAATCTGAATGTGTGTCTCACTAGGGCTGGGTTTTCTGGAGAACCACCCCCATTCACATGGAATGAAATTACATCAAAGCACTGAAGAGAGAAGAGGCATCTAACATAATGTCCTAATAAAAAGGCCAAGAGGACTGGCCCTTATCTCAGGTATGCACACGCATTAGCTCCTGCCATGGGCAACTGAGTGTTTGGGCATTGGGATTAAAGATAAAAAGAAATCATTCTTCATAATGAGAGAGAGTGCCAGGAATTTTTCTTGCTTCATGAAATAAGGTAATTCCCTGAGCTAAGAAATAATGAACAAGACAAACTGGCAGGCAGACCGGAGGGGCTCAGACAGGTGCCTACTTTCAAGGAGTCTGTAGGGCGAAGAGGCGTCTGCTCCCGAAGGACTTCAAATAGCCATTTGTTACACCAACCTTATTAATAGACTGAAGTAGGGATGTGATTAGGCTGGGGTGGGGAATGCGTGTGGGTAAATAGCAGTGGAGGAGATGTGCTTTAAATATTCTTTCTGCGTAGGATCTGAGAGTAGCATCGAAGATGATGTTAACCCTTTAAGGAGCCACCTTTTAACCGGATAGCAGTAGACAACAAGGGCATTTCCCCAGGGGTGGATCAGGCTCCGCTTTGAAAACCAGTCACCCCGATGACTCCTTGACCTTGTTGGGAGAAACAGCCTATTGTACCTGGCCCAGTCTATCCTGAGGGGATTCTGACTTGGAGGGAAACTCTATGTGGCAGGAGGTGGCTCTGGGGACCCTGTTTTCACGTTGGGGAAGCCCAGCCTTGTATCAGGGATGGTGCTGGCACAACAGCACCTGAAACATGGCCTCTCATAGGGTAGCTACTTGATTAATATCAAGTGAATGAGTGAATGATGTAATCAGCAATGTTCAGGTTCATCAGACTCCTTTTGACCTGAGCCTCTATCCAGAAACCTAAAAATATATCTCACTGGACACTTTAGTAGGCTTGCTTCAACTGTCCCTTGTTCCTCTTTGTTTCTTCAACGTCTTAACTGTATGTGGGTTTGTGGAAGATACAGGAAGAAGGCACACTTCATTGCTGAGCCTGAGAAGACTTTGCAAAACTTATGAGAGCCACCTCTCATTCTACTTTCTCTCCAGTCTGAGCCCTGGAACCTGTTGGCAACGCAGGGAGCAGCTATCTGCCCTGTGAAAACTGGGACTAGCAAAGGAGTGGGTGAGGAAGCTGCCGTGAGCACTCCATAACTTCTGCTGGTTCTTGGCTCCAGCGATGCCAGGTGGAGTCGTGTCTCCGGGATTTGCCAGGTGGCTCCCAAATTCCTGTTGTCTACTTTAGAACAGTGAGGCTCAAATTTCAGCATTCCCACATACCCCTGAGGATCTTGTGAAAATATGGACCCTGGTTCGTCAGTCCCGAGGTGGAGCCTGGTTCGTCAGTCCCAAGGTGGAGCCTGGTTCGTCAGTCCCGAGGTGGAGCCTGGTTCAGCGGTCCCGAGGTGGAGCCTGGTTCAGCGGTCCCGAGGTGGAGCCTGGTTCAGCGGTCCCGAGGTGGAGCCTGGTTCAGCAGTCCCGAGGTGGAGCCTGGTTCAGCAGTCCCGAGGTGGAGCCTGGTTC
>NW_012112364.1:5385363-5412070 GCF_000951035.1 Colobus angolensis palliatus | reverse complement strand
GAGGTGGAGCCTGGTTCAGCAGTCCCGAGGTGGAGCCCTGACTCTGCGTTTCTAGCAGTTCTGCAGGTGACACTGATGCTGCTGGACCTCCAACCAGCCTGGAACTGAAGCAGAAGACACAGTCTTGTCTGAGTTCTTTTTGTTTGTTTGTTTGTTTGCTTTTTGTTTTAGTAGAGATGAGGTATTGCTCTGTTGCCAGGCTGAAGTGCAGTGGTGCAATCATAGCTCATTGCAGCCTTGAACTTCTAGGCTCAAGTGATCCTCCTGCCTCTGCCTCCCGAGTAGTGAGGACTACAGGTGCATGGCACCATACCTGGCTAATTTTTTAAGAAAATGTTTTCGCCATGCTGTGCAGGCTGGTCTTAAATTCCCAGCATCAGTTAATCCCCCAGCCTCGGCCTCCCAAAGCGTTGGGATTACAGGCATGAACCACTGTGCTCTTCCTCTGTTTGAGCTCCTATATATCAGAGCACAACCTCAACACTTGTAAGAATTTATTGAGCAACTTGGTGGTGCAAGCTAAGGACTTTCGTACTGACACTCATTGTAACTGCCTGCAGTGTGGCCTTTTGAGAGTGCTGATTTCTCAGTGCAGCTTAAACTAATGGATGATGTACCTTCTAATTGTCTCCTGGATGTGCTGCCATTACTCTTTTGGGAGCACGGACACACACACACACACACACACACAGGTGCCCCAGGTCAACTGTTACAAAGCTCCATGGCTGTTGGTTGAGCTCCGTGATTGTGTACACAGTATGCACCTGTGCAGGTGGGACCCACAGTCCTAGAACAGGGCCGGCTTCTAGAAGGATAGTGTCTATGCCTAAAGAGCCTAGCAGTTTACAAGGCTGTTGAGCACTTGGCAGTTCAACCTATGAATATCCAGTCTATTAGAAAAAAATACGTATGATATCTTTGAGTAATTAAATGCTTGATTGATTAAATAGCTTTTGGTTTAATTATTCCTATAGGGACTTTCAGGAGAAGAAAAGCCAGCCAGACAAACAAAAAAAAAAACACAAGAATTCCATTTCTTGCCAAAATATTGGCAGTCACTGTTTTCAGGCAGGTGTGCACTGTATGCTTTGCGGGACAGGCTTCCTGTGAACTAATGTTGGAGGATGCTGTCCCCAGATGTGGGAGGTTCCATCTCTGGCAGGTCACATGATGATAGACAGCAAGAGTGTTACTAAGGAGCCTAAGACAGAATTCCTAGACAAAGGCAGCCCTCTGCACAAACCTGTTCCTGCTTGGCTAGAATCCCTTGTCACCTTGGGACCACACTGGCCAGGTGTGGCTTTCGATCCCAGGCCTTTGATTACCCACAGGTCTCCCCGTTACTCCTCCCCCGGCACTGAAATCATTTCAGCAACACTCTAAAGTGGATTTCAAGACATTTCCTAAGCCGTCAGGTGCGTCAAGATCAGTAAATAATGTGTATGGAGCACTCACCATCTTTGGACGTGGTAACAGGTAGAATTGACCTTTTGATGTTAATGAAGTAAACTGCAGTGCTCTTGGGGGTGGACAGAGGGTTTCTACTGAGAATCCATCTGCTAGCACTCTAAACCATGCACCACCCACCACCCCGAGAGGAATTCCCGGTAAGCAGTGGGGCTGACTGAAACCCGCAATGTTGTCTTTCTAAAGTACGGGCTCCCACACAGACCTGCTTTGCTTTAAAATGTCATTACAATGAACCATCACTTGAAAACCTCCATGATCTTGACAAAATTGGAACAGTGATATAAAAATAAAAGGTCAGAAAAACCATGTATGATAGAGCTGAGCTGGCCTGGTATAGATTTCTTCAAAGACCTCCTTTGCTCACTGCTAAAGCCAAGATGATGTGTCAAAGTTGTTTAAGAGAGGAATCATTTTTAATGAATGTGACCTCAGCTTTCCAAGGTGTTTAGGTCTGGGAACACTTAAAGTACATCTGTTATTATTTTGGTTGTGCTGAATTTCTTATTTTATATGGTTTCATTTCAAGAGGGGCTGTTCGAGGGAATATGGAGGTAAGCTCTTGTCACCATATTCTGCTTGAGTTTTTTGGGATTATTTATGTCTCTAGTTCTTACTGATATTTCTTGCTTCCATAAACTTGCCTTCTGGTAGTAATTTTACATTGAACTTTTACTTTAGAATTTACATCTCTGCCTTTGTGATAAAACCTGGTGCCAAATTGTCTCTCAGTGACTTAATTCGTATTAGATGTATCATTCCATCAATCCCCAAATTTAAAACAAATCTGTTCCCTGTGTGTGGTTTTATACTAGAGTTCCTTTATGGAGACAATTCATAGAGACCTGGCCCTGCCACCTGTGAGTTTATCGTTTGAAAGCGATGTGAAGGAAGCAGAATCAATCACAGACACATTCAGCATATGAACATGGGGTAAATAAAAACTGGAAAATAAGTCAATGCTTGAAGTGCAGACAAAAATGGTGCATATCTTCCCTGTCCATCTTCTCTCCCATTCTGTCATCTAATTCTACGATTCATCTAACTGCCCTTCTCTCTATCCCTTCACCCAGCCATTCATCCATCTATATGTTCGTTCATCCATCCATCTACTCACTCAGCCATCCACCCATCCTCTCAAGTACCCATCCATCCATCCACCCACCCATTCATCCACTCATCCACTCATCCGTCCGTCCGTCCACCCACCAGCCCACCCAGCCACTCAGCCATTCATCCATCTATATGTTCATTCATCCATCCATCTACTCACTCAGCCATCCACCCATCCTCTCAAGTACCCATCCATCCATCCACCCACCCATTCACTCACCTATCCATCTACCTACCCATTCATCCACTCATCCACTCATCCATCCATCCATCCATCCATCCATCCATCCATCCATCCATCCATCCATCCATCCATCCATCCATCCATCCATCCATCCATCCGTCCATCCGTCCATCCATCCATCCATCCATCCATCCACCCATCCATCCATCCATCCATCCATCTGTATGAAGAAGTTCATAGAATAGAAAAGAGTTGGGCTTTGTTTATTTTATTATTTTATTTTATTTATTTTTTTAATTTTTTTTGTGAGACGGAGTCTGTCTCTGTTGCCCAGGCTGGAGTGCAGTGGCCGGATCTCGGCTGACTGCAAGCTCTGCCTCCCGGGTTCACGCCATTCTCCTGCCTCAGACTCCTGAGTAGCTGGGACTACAGGCGCCCGCCACTGCACCCGGATAATTTTTTGTATTTTTAGTAGAGACAGGGTTTCACAGTGTTAGCCAGGATGGTCTCGATCTCCTGACCTCGTGATCTGCCCGCCTCGGCCTCCCAAAGTGCTGGGATTACAGGCTTGAGCCACCGCGCCCGGCTAAGAGTTGGGCTTTGTATAGCCTCGGGTATTGCTGATCTGGTTTTGCCAGACCTTGAATGACGTAGTTTAAATATCTACAACGAAAATTGGATGGGTCTTTTAACGAGGTACTATATGACCTGTCCAGATAAACGAAGGGTAAGCCAAGAAAACACCATAGCATAACTATACTGGTAACCTAGGTATAGTTAGGGATAAGTAAATATTGATTTGTTTAGTCTCACCAAACAGACTGTGAAAACTTTTAGCCACGTTTGGGTAAGAGATAGATTTCCTTTTGATTTGGTCAAGGCTATGCTTTGTGGGTGGCCTAATTTCTGCTCAAATTGTTTTTCTCCCACTGGGATGTCACTTTCTAGTTTCAAAGCCCTCATTGTGTTTTGTGGATGATCTTTTATTTCTCTAAGTTCACTTGAATTTCAAATCTTGATGTTATGCACCTTTGGAAATGGCTTTTCCCTGTAGCATGTGCTGGCCAACACCGAGGCCATGTGTGTTACCCCCTGTAGTGGGGTCTCAGCTGGCCTCCCTGTCAGTGTTCTGTGTCTGGTGTATGCAAGCTTGGCCAGACAGCATTTTGCTTTTGATGTCTTTGCCGTTCTGAGAAGCATGAGAAGGATTGTATTTTTTCCCTTTTCTCATCTGCTTTCTGATCAGATGGGTCCCTTCCTGAATCAGCTGTAAATTGAAGAGGGATCCTCTGTTGGATACAAACACTGATACTAGGGCACCTCCTGTGCAACACTGTCAAATAGCCTTTAACAATAATGAGAGCTTGGAGATAATGAGAGTCGTTGTTTCTGACTCTGTTCTCTATGTCCACTTTACTCAGCGTAACAGCTAATTAGTTCACTTAAGAGCTATCTTGTAAAGCTCTCTTAGTGCTACACGTCCAACCTCCTGAGTACTCCCGACCTGTTTTTGGCCTAGGTCCTTCAGTTTGCTGCAGGAAATGTGCTTCATCTAGCTCAGCTGGTTTCTGGGTTCAGGCCAGCCTGTGCCCGTTGCCATCCTTCCGTAGTTACTGGTCCACACTGCTTGGCTCCCAGCTGAAAATTCTTCTTAGTTGTCTCTCTATTGTCTAGACATTTTCCCCTGTGGGCCCAAATCTTCTGGGCTTTAAAAGAGATGTGGCCGTAGCTCATGCCTGTAATCCCAGCACTTTGGGAGGCAGAGGTGGGCGGATCACTTGAGACCAGGAATTTGAGACCAGCCTGGACAACATAATGAAACTCCGTCTCTATGAGAAACACAAAAATTAGCCGGGTGTGGTGATGCACACCTGTGGTCCCAGCTACTGGGGAGGCTGAGGTGTGGGGATTGCTTGAGCCCAGGAAGCAGAGGTTGCAGTGAGCCAGGATCACACCACTGCACTTCAACTCAGCCTGGTGACAGAGTGAGACTCCTCTCTCTCTTTCTCTGCCTCTCTCATGATATGAATTAAACTCTCATGTAGTCTTTAACGGAGGGGTACATGTTCACCTTAGCTACCTATCATGAGACCTGGACCCTAATTTCAGGTGTTTTACATATGGTGATTTCATTCTGGTTTGAGATATTTTTCAAAATGCTCTCTTATTGAACTATATGAGAAAATAAAAAATGGCCTCGTTTTCTTCCATTTGAAAATTAATAGCTGAAAAGGCAGCACAAGTTAAAAACAAAACAAGAAACAACTTTGGACTCAAAGCTACACTAACCATGTAGCTCAGGGCAAATTTCTCAGATTTGCCAGACCTGTGTTATTCATATGGTAAATGAAGATGACACCACTTTCTACTTTTTAATAAGGTGCTCTTGGACTGAAAAACACTTTGATCCTCTTTAACAATGTGAATTCACTCTTAATTTTATTATTTGTTAAAGCACGCAATTAAATTTTTGTCTAGAATTAGCCATAACCTGCATGCTAAATTTTGAAAGTAGTTGTTTATTTTACTAAGTATGTTTTCTAGATTAATACTTTATTTTAAAACCTATACTTGCTATTTTATTTTGAATGAGTTTAAGTTTTTTTCACAACGAAGTGGTCAATTATAAAATACTATCCAAGTCTCTAAATTTGTTCTTCCTAAAATTATCTGAAAAAGTATGACCTTATTCAGGTTCAAACATACAGAAAAAGCAACAGTGAATCATTAAACCTCCTTGATACAAGCTGCCACTTTCTTCCATACACTTTTGATGCCTGCACATTATTTAAATATCAGTCTTTAAAAGTTTACTCATTAACGTAACTGTAAGATAGGCCCCTAGATTTTGGCCCTGCCAAAAGATTTTCTGCTCCAAAAAAATATGTTTTTCTTAATCCCCTGTACAATTAATCTTCAAAATGAAACACGTGAATAGCAGAACAATTTAAAAGCATCTTTACCAACCCAAATTCCTTATAAACATACAATGTCCTTTCACTTGGTCTTTACAACCGCCCTAAGAAGAAGGCAGATGTGTTTTTTATACCTACTTTTTAGATGAAGATAGTGAGGTTTGTATAAAATTATTCAAGGTCACACAACTAAGTGGAGGGAAGCCAGGACTGGAACTCAAATGCCTACATTAAGTTCTAACAGTCCTTTTATTAGAGCCACAAAGAGAAACAGCTTATGAAATTTTTCTGTCGCCCTGTACACAGAATTCTTCAGGTTCAGTCTGATGTCTAGGCACATGTTAAGTTATTCTAAATTATACAGAGACCAACCTGTAATATTATTATAGCTTAATCTTTTTAAGGTCTGTATCAGATTCTGGAATACTGCTGTCTGACCGCTTCTATTAAGGCTTGAGTTTTGGCCACTCTTTATAGAAGTCTAAGACACTGAATTACGTATTTTAGTGGTACAGGAAAAGGTTTGTTCCGGAGGATCTGTTCATTTTAACAACTAAGGATTAGAGCGTGGTAATTTATGCTTTGGTGCTTAGAAAGTTTATTTTCTGTTCTGGTGTACTCCCTTTTACAGCTAGCCACCTGAGTGTTTGGGAGTGCTGTGCGGATGCTTTTGAAGGTTTGGTTTGGCACTTACTACTGTACTGACGTTGCCATCCACCGGAGCGAGTACATCATTCACATCAGAGTTAATGCAGTTATTTTCTGGTCATAAAGAGCGAAAGGCTTTTGAATATTTAATTATTCTTATTAGATAACTTTAGAATCCTTACTGGGTATCATTATGGCTCAGATAAATATATCCTCTTGTTAAATTCTTATTCACACACACTTGAAAAAGGCCGTTCATCAGTGATACGGTGTCCTCCGGGACATTTCTAAGTCTTCAACGCCCAAGTTTTCCCACAGCTGTAAAACGCTCCAAAATAACTATTGCTTTTCTTTTCTATGTGTATGGCCATTGTGGAAAGAGGATGTGCTGACACTAGAATATAATTATTCCTCTCCCGGGCTGCCTAAAATGTGGTCAGCCAGCCGCCTTTAGATTTCCAGTGCCTATTCCACAGGCTGCGGTGTTTTATTTCTGAATGGACCAGCATTTGTTTTTGTTGCACTGTGCAATTTATTTTTCATTACGCATTCAAATATGTTTCTTGTTTTCACTTGACTCTCTTCATTCATGACACTTTTTTTTTTTTTTCATTCTCTCTCCCAAACTCTACTTCTATTTTTTCTTCTCTCTCGTTTGAACATTTCCATGTGAAATCGATGAAATTTTACATGGGCAAACGGGAGAGCGATGACTCAGTCGGAAGCCAACAAAGCTGCTTACAGTTGATGATCCTTTAAAACAGACGGATTGCGGCGGGGGGATGTGGAGGAGGGTTTTCCAATTACTGTTTCTCATCAACCTGACCACCCTAAGCCATTAAGCCACTGTAATAGTTTTGCTAATTTGATTTCCTGCGCATAAACAACCTTTGCTGTTCTTTGAAGTTCTCAGGAAAGGTATGAGGAGTTTCAAATTGCAATAATTCAACTCCAAGCATAAGGCTAATTCATCTTTTTTTAAAAAATAAATCAGTAAAACAGAAGTTAATTAAAGTGTAAACAATGGGCAGCATTGTGGCTGACAGTCTCAGAAAAGGAACCTTTGAAATTCTTTGTGTAATGGATATTACCTGATTGCACCAGAGCAGGGTGGGGTTTAGGAAGGGATCACATTACTGAGCTCTTTCTCCTCTTCCCCTTACTTTAAAAGAAAGAAAGAAAGAAAGAAAACCACCAACAACAGATGCTTTCATTTTTTTTTCTTTTTTTTTTTTTTACTGACTTGGGTGATAGCTTCCTAAGCCCAAGCTTCTCCAAACGCTGGGGGCTTCCTTTCCCCAGAAAGGCGCTGACACTGTAGGCCCTTGTGAGGGCTGACTCTGCGTGGGTCTGAGAGTGGGTGGCTGGGAAGCAGTTTGCATGGAGTTCTGTAGGCAGGATGTCACTGCAGTGTGATTCACGCCAGGCCAGGTTATGCAGAGGACATGGGGTTCCTCGTCACTGATGCCACTGAGTTCCACATAGGTAGACAGGACCCTGCCAGTGCCACAGGGATGAACAGCTCCCACCCCCTGCCCTCGTCTCAAACCACAGGCCTGGCTGAGAGAAGTGCAGAAGAGGGAAAATGGGCCAAAATAGCTAAAACACCGAAGTGTTTTCAGTAAGGATTCTTTTGTTTTGATCTTGAGAGAATACAGAGAAGATATGTGGTAGGAGACCTGGCAAAAATTCCAGCACCCCTGCGGAGGGGGATTCAGCTAAGCCTCTCTGTCTGCAGGAGTAGAGCCTCTCCTGCACAGAGCCAGGAAACTGAACTCATGCTTTCTCTGAAGGTCAGTTGGTATAAGGAGATGAAATATTTTGCTTCAGAAGCAAAATCCAAAGGAGAGCAGAGTGACACTGCACGTTATCTCTCATCACATAATAGGTAATAGGTAAACCCATTTGCTGGGGGTACCTGCTGACCATGTGACCCCACAGATGGCGTGTGTGTGTGTGTGTGTCCACATGTGTGTAGGTGATTCTCTGTGTATGCTCTTAGTGGGGGACGGAAGGCGAAAGTGGGGAGTCCAGAGGAGATGCAGTGCCAAAACCACGGCCAGCAGAGGAGTAGGGGGCCCCGCCATGTGGGGTATGTTAAGAGGTTCCAACACGTCTCCTTGCGAAACCGTCCATTCCAGATTGTGCAAAAATTCTTAACTTCACTTTCTGCTACCAGAATTTCTATCATTAATGATTGAATTTTACAGATAACAAGGTTCTGTCTTAACAGGCAGACATTGCTTTTAAATGGCTAGAAGCCACAGATATCTTAGAATCAATTAGCCTAATGAAAAACTTTATAACATCAAGCTAAAAATGTCAGCTTAATGCAGTAAAAATAAGTATAATTTTGTAAGCAGAGAGGTGTGAGCCTGGTATAAAGGTTCTGAGCAAAGAAAAGGGGCTGCATGCTGCAGTAAATGATGTAAGAGCTAAATAAATAGAGAGATCTGGAAGAAATATGCCACTTAACCATGTACTTACTGCCTTCATCAAGGGCTGGCCTTGGATATTAGGCCTCAGAGCCCAGGAAGAATTTCCAGGGTAATGGCTAGCACGTGAAGTCCCTGTCTACCATTCAGGTGGGGAAGTGTGCTTTCCCTGAGGCGCTCAAATACCCTGAGTCAAGTGTAACGGAGCTGATGCATTCTCTCCAGAGAAGCAGAAGCAGCCGGGGCTCCCTCCAGTAGTGTACCCCTGGCCTGCACACAGGGCCCTGTCCCTGTAAGGGTCTCTCAGACAGTCAGCATGCCCCAGGCCTTGAGGTCACCCGGCAGCTCTCCAAATAGAAGTCACCCATGTGTACAAATGCAAACTCCTGTCTTCTCCAGGAATAAGATTCATGGGCATTTAGATTTAAAGTAACTTGTCAAATATCCTAAACTTTCAAACTTACTTATGGATCAAAAAGTGTATCTACTAGCAAGTGGGGTTTTTTGGGAAAGATTTATCCTTAGCTACAAAATTTACTGTGGCTGGAAGAAGGTAGACCCACGTTTACCAAAAAAATCCTATGGTGTCCCAAGAATGTCACAAGCAGTATTTTACTCAACTTAATCATCCCAACAACACTGTCAAGTCAGTATCCTCATTCCCATGATACAGACGACGGGAATGAATCTCAGAGCTGGCAAGTGCTAAAGCCAGCATTCAAATACAGGCTTGCAGGTTTCCCAGGCTGGTGTGCCTCTTGCTATACTATGCCACCAGGCTGAGAATTAATGCCTAAAATATTATGTGTATATTTTTCATCTAAATGTTGGCCACCCTTTAGAAAAGCATGGGCTTTTCTTGGTAATATCTGGAAGAGCAGTAAGTACATTCTTTCACTCTCTTTTCCTCAATCCACAAACTGAGAGCTGAGATCAATTTAGCACCATATGGAATCATGGCAACATAACTGGGGAGTGAGTCCCTCTGTTTACCGCCCGGTTACGTCGATAAACGGAGCTACGTCTACAATTCAGGAAGCTAAGGGAAACTTGCAGCATCTCACTTACTCCTCTCAGATGCAAACCAAATCTATGGAACCTTCCCTCATGAGGTACAGTTGTCAGTCTTTGTACACCTGTGGAGATAGATTAACTTCTGGTCTTATCTTTTAGTCTGGCTTTTGTTTTTTCTCAGCAAAATTAGATCCCTTTATTTAAAAAGTAGAAATTTTATCTTCCACAAGTAGGTGCCCTCTACAGGCAGGGAAATCAGGTAGTTGACCTAGGCTTCATGGCAGCTGCCCAGGGACAGGGCATGCCCCTCAGCTGGACCTGATCAATACACAGGACAGGATCCTGAACAAGCCTTCCTGGGCGCTGTCTTCGTGGAGTTTACATTCCAGGAGGAAAGAAAGGCAACTGAAGGAGTAAACAAACGGTGTCGCGCCATCTTGGTGCTGGGAAAAAGGACCACTCTGCGTGTGTGTGTGTGTGTATGAGTATGCGTGAGAGTGAGTTGTGACTGTGTGTATGAATGAGTGTGTGCGTGCACGTGTGACTGTGTGTATGTGTGTGTGAAAATGAGTTTCTGTGTGTCAGTGCATGTGTGTGAGTGTGAGACGAGTGTGTATGAGAGTGTGTGGTTGGGGTCGGTCATAGTGCTACCGTGGAGACTGCTTTCTGGAGTAAGCCCGCCTCCCTTCACCTCATGGCATAGTATGGCATTCATCTGGATGCTGCCACTTACTTGCTGTGTGATCTTGAGTAAGTTCCTTAATGTCTTTGTGCCTCAGTTTCCTCATCTACAAAATGGGGATAATGACAGTAACGGATTCATGAGTCATTTTTCTGAATTAAATGAGTTAATATATAAAGTCCTTGGTCTAACGCAGCGAGTGCCACAGACAAGTTAGCTAACGAGAGCTAAAGATGAGCGGAAGCCTCATGATGGAGGGAAGGGGTTGCAGGCAGGCAGTGAGGACGCAGAGGCTGGGATGGAAAAGAGCCCTAGTGGAGAAGATTTTCCATATAAGAGGCTTCATTTTTTAACCATTTAGGTAAAACTTACTCATTTAAATACTAACACTTTTATCATATTGAGATACAGCTGTAAGTTTTTAAAAAACAAAATTTCCGATTAAATGTACGTGGATCATTTTAAGCTGTTTCTGAACTACTCGTGATTAAAATCGATTGCACTGTGATACAGTCAGGTTCAGAGGACTCCTGTTCCCTAAACTAAATGGCCCCAGGATTTGACTTCATGAGCCAATTTTTTACTCATCTTTTCCCCTCTGTTCACGTGGTCAAACTCTATCTCTTTTGATTTCTGCGTGTCTTATTACGCCTGACGACAGCAACGTAGAGTCCTTCCAGTGTTCTGTTTCCATCCATGAGATCTGAGAACACATGTAACTGCATTGGCATTTGGAGGTAATGTGAAGGAAATGCACTTGGAAAGAGGGCTGGAGAGACCGCACATCACTTACGGACTTGGTTCTGCTGTGTCTATTTCTCTTATGAAGAAACACCATCCACTTTAGGTTCTGGTGTATCTACAGCAATGGCTTTCGTGTAATGGTAACATGATTGTGTGAATTCACTGCTTGCTGGGGCTCACAGGACTGGAGTGGGATTGGTGGAGCCTTGAATTACAAAAGTTGTGTTGCCGTCTTGAGAAGCATAAAATTTAGAGCCAAATGAGCCCATTTTATCTAATTCCATCCCCACTATAATGAAATGGGAAAAGTTCCCTTGTCCCCCAAAATCTGGGGGTCTTGACCAGCTCAGTTGGGGCAGAGTTTTAAAAACTCCGTGAAGGGAAATAGAGCCTCTTAACCTGCAGGAAAGAGAAGTGGCAGGGTTTTGGAAGAGAGGCAGGCCTGACAGTTGGGTATTCATTCACATTCACCTCCCAGGGTCGCGGGCAAGGTCCCTGGTTGTAACAGGAAAAGTTCCCTTGTCCCCCTAGCAGCCTGTACAATGCGGGGTGGCTCAGCTGCTTCTCAGCCCTCTAGAGGAGCATACAGAAGGGCAGGCTGTGGGGCTGTGACCCCATAACAGTGTCTAGAGGTGAACCAGGGGTGAACGTTTACAGCTCCTGAACCCCAGTGAGCCTGTGATACAGGGTGCTCTTTTAGTGAACTCTCCGTAGACAGCTTGTGTTAACCAGCTCATTTAGACCCTCTACCTTGTCACAAGGACAGAAGGCTTTCTGTATCCCAGGCTCTTGCCTTGGTGCATCAGAAGAATCAGATCCCACTTGGGCTTGGAGAATGAGTGCAAGATTTTATTGAGTGGAGGTAGCTTGGGGGAAGTCAGAAGTGGGCAGAGTGGGAAGGTTTTCCCCTGGAGTTGGGCCACTCAGCTGCCTGGCCTCTCTTCTGACTCAGGCCAAACTCCGCTACTTCTGCTTTGGTCAGTGTCGGTCAGTGGGCTGCCGGGATGCTGCTGCCTGTCAGCGCGTTCCTCTTGACGTCCAGCCAGCTGTGTATTCCTCTGCTGATGTGCTCTTCTAGAGGTTCAGCCACCTGTTTGTCTGCCTGCTAGGGTCTTGGGGGGTTTTATAGGCTGAATGGGGGTGTGGCAGCCCAGGGTGGTCTTGGGAAATGTAACATATGGGCGGGAAGTGCAACATATGGGCAGGAAATGCCTGTCCTCACCTAGGTCCATGGGGGTGGAGCCCTAGCCAGGGACCATGCCCTCCTCTACCCAGCACTCCCCGACTTCTGAAACATTTAAAGGGACCACGTTTCCCTTCCCAGCACTTCTATATCAATAAGAGAAATCCAAGTTTAATAATGGGGCAGGTGAGTTATTCAAAGTCATGCAGCATCAAAATGCCAATAGGACTGTGGCCTTCCATTTCTGGGCTTCCCCATTTCGCTGGAGCTGTTGGAGCAGCCATCTCCCCTAAACGTTGAACGTAAAAATTTTTCACACTCCCCTCCCGGCAGCAGAATGAGCCCTGGCACTCGCCCAGTGGGCCCCCTGAGCTCCCAGGGCTGCCCCCACAGCCACTGGGCTACCTCCTCCATCCCACCTTCCTGGTTTCTGAAACAGAAGATAAAACAAAAGAAGGAAAACAGTCTGTGGGTTTGGAGTTTAAATAAACAGGGAGGTTAACCAAAAGGCCGGTTTCAATAGATCAGAGGCAAAAGGGATTCCTACAGCTGGAGGCAATTAAATGAAACTAAAAAAAGGATTCTCACACTAACTACTAGACAAGTTCTGGAGACCGAAGGAAGCGTTTGTTGAAGTGGACAAACCCTCACTTTAGCTCAAGACTAAAACAAGCAGCCTTTTTCAGCATCCCTTTAGGGATGAGAGTTTTTCTTTCTTTTTTTTTTTTTTCCTAGTTGCCCCTCAGTCATTACAATTATGATAGTTCTTGGAGGAGATACTAACTCTCTTCATAGATTGAATGCTGCCCAATCCCAGCAGCGTAGAGTTAGAAGCGGCCTTACCATCAGTGGAATGCTGTTAAATATTAAACAACTGAATCTCTTTAAAAAAAAAAAAAAAAATTAAAGAAAGGAAAAAGGCCTGGTGTGTAGCATTTGGAAATGTTTATGGTGTAAATACCCTACAATGGCTGATTTTTAAGTAACCAACATGAAGTCACTAGTCCACTGATTGTGAAGCTGGGAGGAAGGACTACAGATCAGCTGCAATGCACAGGTACAAGCTCAGGACTCCACTGTTGACCATGTGAGAGTGAGGTGCCATTGTGAAGAGGGAAAATTTGGATATAAGCTTGTATACATAGTATGACTTCAACCCATTCTTTCTATCTGTCTATCTACTCACTATCTATCCATCATCCATCCATTATTTATGCACGTATCCTCCATCCATCCATCCATCCATCCATCCATCCATCCACCCACCCATCCACTCACCTACTTACCTACCTCAAGTGTGGAACCAGATAATAAGGTACTTTCCATGTTTACCTTTTTGTGATTCTACATATAATATTTCTTTTCACAGAATCACTTGATTCATGGATTAACCAGAATCACTTGATTCATGCATTAGCCGAGGAAGTTTACTTTGTTTTTAATGTTGCCCGTGCTCTCCTTTATTTATCCTTATAGTACTCATTACATCTCAAAATCTTAGCTATTTACTTCATATTGTGTTTTCCCTAGAAGGTGACCTCCCTGAAGGCAGGGGCTTTGTTTTGGTCACTTCTATGTCCTAAGATCTCAACAGGGCCTGGAGCATGGAGGAGCCCAGTAGGTGTGCGTTGAAGGGCATGATCAAAAGTCTTCCTTATTCACTTAAGGACATTGAGGCCTTAGGGAATGAAGTGACTTTCCAGAAGTCACACAGCAAATTTGTGGCAGAAGCTAATATAGAACCTAAATCTTGCAATTCAGTTTTATTCTCTTAATTATTCTTTAGCTTACCTCACAAAGACAGGGCCTACGAAGAAGTGCATGTATATTTCTAGATTGCAAGTTGCAATTTGTGGAGATGAAGTAGAATAAAGAGAGTTGAGCAATCTACCTGCTCTTCTCCACTTACTCTCAGACCCTTTGCCTGAAGCCCTTTTCCCCTCTGCTAGTTTTGCTCTCTGCTGGAAAAATGGGCATCACTGGCTTGCTTTACATGATCACATTAATTTGTGGTCTGCATATATCTGACTGGAGATGGAATCAGGGAAAGTTTTATTGTTCTCCACTAGAGGAACCCTTCTTGTTAGGTTCCGTATCATCAGAGGATCTGTTCTCTTTTTGTTGTTTTTGTTCTAGCTCCCAGTTCACTTCAGCAAATATTGGTAACAGGTACTAATTCAGGTGCTGAAGATACAAACATGAATAATACAAGATACCTTATCTCAAGGAATGGACATGCTCTGGGGGGACTGATTAAGAAAAGATAATGTCAATGTAATGGTGGTTAATTTGCCTTTAATGCAAAGGCAAATTCCAAAGCTGTGGGAGTCCAATAGAGAGCTCAACACAGCTATTGAGGGAAGGCTCTTTAAAAGAGACTAATTTGGGTAATCTCTAATGTATCTGATTAACAGTTTTCTCATTTCTAAAATAAATAGTGTTTGTGAATAATGAAGGAGACTACCCATTTGTATAAGGTTCTACAGTATCTATAGCGTGAGAGTTCATGGGAGAGCCAAGTCATCTCCAGTCTTCTTCCAGAGCCCGCAGTTAGAAGGTAGACCAGTTAGCCTTGCATGCCAGGTCCCACCTGATGCTACCTTGTAGTTGTGTCAAAAAATGGATGCCCTAATTTAATCAGCCGTTAGTACTTGTGTACTTAATGGAAAAAAACAGCAGTGACTTTAAACATCATTAAAACATCTCAGCCTGATTTTAAAAAATTACTAGATAGAAATTCAACTGACTGAATCATCAACACTATTCAGTTACCATGAAGTTACTTTAGGCATGGGGTTGTTATAAAGCCTTATTGGTTTTCCAAATTATTGAGGGTCTGCAGTTTTAGGGCTTTAAATAAATAAGGGCTCACTGAAAAGAAACCTCCCTGTGGGTCAGTGTAGATTTTAATTAGCTGGTAGAGTCCAGCGTTAAACATCTTGAGAAACTGTCATGGTGTAGCTTCCTTTCTCTGTTGCTTTTGTTCCTTTGAACTGCAGTGCAAACCCATGCACACAGAAAGTCAAGAGAAATAAGAGCGGTTTCGTGCTTGGGGAGTCGTAAGTCATCTCAGGTAATGGTGAGGTAGGAAAACAGTTTTGGTCTCAGCCCACTGCTAATGGATGGAAGTGACACCCCCTGTGATGGTTGCTCTATGTTTTAGCTGTTGACAATTGAAAGGGAACACATCAACATTTACTTATCTGACTTAATGAATGTTATCAAGTGGAAAAGGTAAATCAATAACAGCCAAGATCAAACATACCAATCTCCTTTTGAACACACAATGCCCTCATTTGTATAAATCTGAGCTGCTTGACGGGTCCCCATTTGAACACCCGTGGGCCAGCCTGGCTAAGCGGCCTTCCATCTTAGGGCGCTGGTGTCAGAATTTCAGGAACTTTTAAGTATGGAAACTGATTTAAGAGCTGGCAAAGCTATAATTCCAGTGGTTTCCTAATTAACGTGTGAGTGGAGAACTAGAGTGGCCATGGGTTATCTGAAGTGTTTAGTTCCTGCCTTCCTGCCCCTCCTTCCCAGAGCCCCAGACTCATTGAACAGAGGGGTTAGAAGTGGCCTACTGGTGGCCCCAGGCAGGAGCAGATTGCGATCTGCTTCACTAGGCTGCTGTCTTCATCGTACACCTCCAGTTTTAACAGGGCTTTCGCCTGAGGGGGTGTTGCTGCTGAGGTTGTGAACAGGTTTGAAAAGGGGATCTGAGAAGGGCTGGGTGCGCTTCCAACTCTCAGGGTCCCTCTGAACTCAGCGCTGCTCCGTTTACCCTTCCTCCCATCTTTTTCGCCGTTTCCTCTCCCTTGTCAGCCCTTCATAGGGTAGAAGGGATTCAGCTGAGGACCGTGGGCCCAGCCAGACCCAGCTGTGAGAAGCCACACGGGGGAGACCATCTCGCCGTATTCATCCTTGTCTCCGGCTTCTTGTCTCTGTTCCACTTCATCTCTCACCCCCAAATCCCACCCTCCAACCTGGATTTCCAAGCCTTGTGATTCTCACAGAAGCTCCTTTCTGGGTTGAGGTGGTTTTGAGCAGTAGAATACTCTGCTTTTCATTTTACTTATGTTGACCAGAGTTTATGGGACTAAGCTGCTGGCCTGGGATCCAGCAGATCAAACCAAACCGGAATGGAGTTGCTGGTGCTAAGTGGCGCTCATCAAAGGGAACTTTGAAATGGGCCAGTTTTCCCCCAGCCCAGAAGATTCCAGTCAACCTTTAGCCCTAAGGAGGTTAACTCTGAAATAAATGACCAGTCGCTTTTCGTTCTCTCTGTCTGCTTTCCTCAGCTCTTTTCTGCTTATGAAGCTGAACTCCTCTGCTTCGTTCGTTGGAACACCCATTCTGTTTTATAGAATGAGGTGTTGCTGGATTCCACAATCACAAATCCAAGCCAATGAGATCATCAAACTAAATCTGCTGTCGTTTTGTGTTTTGACACTTGTCTTGGTGTTGCTCTTCACTCTAAGGCCTTAAAATCTCTCCCAATACCCTGTTTACTGATTTTTCTTGAAGGTGCATTTTGATTGCACTGGGAGGTGGCTTTATTCCAAGTTCCTCAGTTTAGGCATTTAACTAAGTTTTAAATAATCACTGGTGGTAGATTAGCTAGCCTTAATCTCTTCGGGTTTTTAACAGACATGGAGCTTGAGTTGTGATAACTGAGGCTGAATACAAGAAACATAATACATTTCAAAAGGTGAAATGGTGATTTTGTGGGTTTTCAGTATTCCTCAGGCAAGAGTTCAAGAAAAAAGTGTGTGTGTGTGTGTTATTGCTTCTGGTTTGATACATCTATCAGTCAGTCCAGTCTCCTTATGTTAATGCTTACGTGGTTCTCGATGAACTCCAACTGCAGCTATGAGTGAGGGCTTTAAAATATTTTAAAACAAACAGAAAAAAACTGAGTGCCTTAGAGTCTGAGAAAATCAGAAAGACTATCTGTAGACCTTCCTGCCAGTTCACAGTCAAAGCCAGGCCCGGGGCTGCCGTTCCCTGGTGTCCTTGGAGGAGTGGGGGCACAGGGTGTGGTCAGTGGTTCCTTCTGTATTTCAGGCCTCGGGGGACTTGAGCCCATCTCCCAGCCCTTGTCAAAGGCTTTTCAGGCTTAAGAGGAGATTCTCAAGTTTAGTATTCTTACATTAAAATACAAATGTAGGGGCCAAATTCAATACATACGGAGTGAGGCCCCAAAATCTCTTATAAGCCAGCACTAAATTCTGAGACCACATTGCTTTGGGAAACTGAAAGAGAAAATCTCTTCACCCTGTAAAACTTTGGACACGCTTAAAATGAGAATTCATTTATGAGTTTTGTTACTCGGTATTTCGAATTCTGCCTTTTGAAATATAAACAGACTCAGGGAACAGTGAATACATACACACTGTCTATCTCTCTCTGTGTGTGTATCTGTCTATCTATCTATCTATCTATCTATCTATCTATCTATCTTCTATCATGAACCTCTATGTATCTATCTATGTATGTATCTATGTATCTATGTATGTATCTGTGTATCCGTGTATGTATGTATCTACGTATGTATGTATGTATGTATCTAATCTATCTTCCTCTTTACAAATAGCTGTTGATCCAATAATAACGGCATTGTTAAAAAGTCAGCCTCAGGGCCTCACAATGCCCTCGTAGAATCTGTAAGTGTGTGAGACAGATCTGTAGGCGCTGCTGGTACATTATATTTCACAGTGTGGTAGTAACTTTGGCAAGACCTATTTATTGGGCGAGAGGGAACAGTGATTGATGTGGGGACAGCATGTGAGTGAGGCATTCTCACTTCGTCACTGGACTCTTTTAGTGGTCCCTATCATTGTGAGAGATGCAGGATCCCTGCCCCAGTTTAGGCGGAGCAGCCTTCCCTCTCCTCCCACCAGCTCCCTGCTGCCACCCTGCTCTGCACGCCCCGGCAGAGCACAGGCAGTGTGGACTGGCGTCTCTGCCATCCCTCTCTGTCAATTCTCCAAGCAGAGTCCTTAAAGGTAGGTTATATCCCCAGCTCCTAGCGGGGGGCCTAGCAATTAGTACGTGTTCAAAGAGAATTTGTGAAAGAATGTTTTTATTGAAGGAGTCTAAATGTACCAGGATTTATATAAGGGAGTCGAAATGTACCAGAATGTACCCCTTTTCTGCTTACAGACCTCAGCTCCTCGGTGTCTGAGTCAGCTCAGGCTGCCGTCACAAAGGATGGTAGACTGAGTGGCTTACACAGCAAACATTTATTTGTCTTAGTCCTGGAGGCTAGAAATCGATGAGATCTGAGTGCCAACATGGCCGAGTTCTGGTGAGGACTCTCTTCCAGATTGCAGGCTGCCATCTTCACATTCTGTCCCCATGTGGCCAGAAGAGAGAGAGAGAGCTCTCCCAAGCCTCCTTCCTAAGGGCAAGGATCCTATTCATGATGGGATCCGCCTCTTAATACCACATATTGGAGGGTTAGGATTTCAACACATGAATTTGGGGGGAAAGCAAGTAATCCAAAATACCAGGGATCCCCGTTTCATCTAAAATGCCATATAATGAAAACTCAACTCACAAGTGTTATTCACAGAATCATCAGGTTAGTAGAAGGCATCGATAACTCTGAGATATTCCTCAGTCAGCCCTCGAGCCAAGATGAGTGGGAGCTTTCGCTAGTGAAAGCCATATTAAGTTGAATCAATGTGATCTAGAGTCCAAGTCCTGGATGGTACATAACTATTTTGTAGGAACTGAGGCCGTTCGAAGTGGCTTCCTGTTCTTGTCTAGGTAGATGAACAAAGTATCCCAGAAGTCCTTTCTTAGTTTACTCTTCAGTCCCTAGGGTTCACAGTGTCATGTTATACTTGCATAGAAGAAGGAGGCATGCTTTACTGCTGGTGTGTGTGGTGTGGGTAGGAAATCATCCTTGCCTTCTAGACAGTCTTGGTTTAGGAGAATAAGCCAAGTCTTGATCCGCTTAGAAGGCCAGGACAGTGAATTAGAGAGATTTCTGCACAAAGAGAATATTCCTGAAGTCCCTTTTTCATGGAATAATAATATCTTATGTGGCATATTCCAGCAGGATTCTAGTTTAACTAGAATTCTTACACTGAGGTTCTGAGACTATTCTGTTATACTTCCTTCTAGGATTATTAGTGATGGCGAGGGCAATGTTTAAGACTACTTGTTTCTTAAAATTACAGGTGAGGATTGCAAATCAGCACACCTCTCCAAATAATGAAATACTCGTCACCTTTTCCTTGTGACCTTATAAGCTCTCGCGGTTTAAATGAGTTAGCAAGGCTGCCATGTGCATCCATACAGGTCATGGTTGCCCCAATCCAGGGAGCACCATCACATAGATATCAATTGCAAACAGTCCCTCTGGTGGTTGTTCGTTGCACAATCTGTACTGACATCGATAATAGCCCTGTTTTTCGGCATCTGTCACCCTCATGGAGTAGAGACTATAGATTTTGGAACATCTGTTTTCTAACAAAGGCACCTGTTAGCCCATGACAGCACTCACATCTCACCCTTATCTCCCTGCCTCACGCTAATGTCCAAGAATGGCCACTAAACTGATCACCTGTAACCTCTGTGTTGAGTCATACTTCCAGAGTCACCTGTATGCTGGTCACCTTCCATTGGTCCCTCCTGATTTATTCTTAGACCTTGTCTTTCATGACCAGGAGGCTGGCCTGTCAGACTGCATCCCTGTGCTCCTCTGGTGTTTGGCTGCTGGCTGGGTTTGGTCAAACAGAAGCACTGGCAGGTGAATGGGGAACAGATGCGAGAGTTTGGGGTGTTCACTTCTGCTGCACTTTTGCCAGGCTGTCGTTTTGGTAGCGATGTGTCTTCTCAAGCTGTCACCACAGTTCCTACAGGGCAGCCCCTTTCCCAGGGCTACAGCGCTTGCAAGACTTGAAACATTTCCTTCTCCCCTTCCCAGTCCCAGGTGGCAGTGGCTTTCTACTGCCATTGTCCCTAGATCTCTCACCATCCCTTGCTGCTTCCTTTACAACTACAAACAGGACTTTTCTAAAGCTCCTCAGGTTCGCCTTTGAGCGTGGGACTATCTGTTTTGTTCTGGAGTCACGACTGGTAACAATCTGCTGTTTCCTTTTGCTTCTTCTTACCCCTGACATCCTGGATGTTCTCACCAAAATCAGATCTCCTATCATCATTTCCCTTTCGGCATCCTGGCCATTGTCTGTTGCCCTCTGAGCCAGCTTTATGACCAAATTAGTCCTCCTTACTCTACAGTTACTCACACTTTAAAACCTTTAAAATGTGTGAAGAGGGAGTTTTAGAACCTTCTCCACTGCTATGATTTCTGCACATTTGCTACCAAAGTCTCCAAAGATTTTGATCAATTCTTGTTAGTACTTCATCAAAGCCTTTTACTAGAGTGTAAACTCCGTGAATGGAGAGATTGTAAATGCATCTTCGTATTCTCCATAGTACTTAGAAGAACGCTTTTTGTGTTAAGATTGCTCAGTAGATTTTCATTGGTGTAAGTGGCATTTGGGAGCAGTATTGGCAAATATGGTGCATCCGACATTAGACATTATGATCTGCATCTTTAAAAAATATTGATTCAAATTGAATTGAACCTCTTCTTTCATGTGCATCTTTAAAAAATATCGATTCCAATGAAATTACACTACATACACTTACTTATCTGCACCCATTTTCATTTAACGTTCTACATCTATATTTGAAAGCTGTCCATATCATTATGGGATTATTAGTCTTTTTTTATTTTATTAGTCTCTTTGTTTGCAATGTGATATTTGATACATACTTTTTGAAAATCTATCTTTAATAATAAAGAATTTCAGCAACCTGCAGTAAACCTCAGCCTGAAAATATTAAATATTCTAGAAATAAATAATTCATAAGTATTAATTCACTTACATTTCTGAGTAGTGTGATATAATCTTGTGCCACCCAGATGTTAATCATTCCTTTGCCCAGCAGACCCAGTCACTTACTAGCTGTCTTGGTCATCAGATCAACTGTTTCAGTACCACAGGGCTTAGGCTCAATGGCCACAAGCTCAAGGGTAGTGATGCTGGCATATCATCATGATTGTTCTATTTTATTATAAGTTATTGTTGTTGATCTCTTACTGTGCCTAATCTATAAATCAAAGTTTAACACAGATATGTATGCATAGAAAAACACATAGTGTTGTATGTAGCGTTCAGTAGCGATAGGGACAGGAGGCAGGGAAATTCTGGGCAGAAGAGGGTAGGTCCCCAGTGAGAGCCCCACCCTCAAGCCTGGAACTGTGGCCCAAAGTGAGAACGTTCATCCCTGTTTTCCTGTTCAAATGTTGCCTTTTCCAGAACCACCCATGGCCCGCCCCACCCCCTTTCCTGTGCCCATATAACCCCAGACTGAACCAGCAGAGAGAGGAGATGCAGCTGGATGTCAGAGACTATGGTTAGACATTGGAGAAAACTGGCTTGACTTCAGAGGGATGGCTTGACAGCGTATCTTTAAAGGGAAGTCTGGCTGCAGATGGCCTGATTTCAGGGAAGATTACTTTCCCACTCCATCCCCTTTTCAGCTCCCCTTCCCCCTGAGAGCCACTTTCATCACAATAAAACCCCCCACATTTACTGTCTTCAGGTTGTTTGTACAACCTCATTCCTCCTGGATGTGGGATAAGAACTCAGGTGCAGGTGCAAAAGGCTGTCACACTGACCCTCCACTGAGCTGTTAACACAAAAAACATCTGCAGATGGCAAAGCTACAAGGGCAGTGTAACACATTCTCTGGGGCCTCAAGGGTCGTGGGCACCCTCCCCAAGCTGCTGCTGCAGAGCTGGCATGGAGTTCACTCTTGCTGGCATCCAAAAGTGCCCACCCCAGCTCCTCCACCTGCTCACCTGCGCTCCCCCTCCTGTGAGAGGTGAAGCAGCGAGTGAGCGGAGTTTGCCCCTGCCAGTGCCTGTGCACTCCAGATCCTGCCTGGGAAGAGGTCAGGGAAGTTTCCTACTTCAGCACTACCCATCATTTCAGGCATCCACTGGGGTCTTGGAACATATCCCCCACTGATGAGGGGGGACAACTGCATTCTGAAGTTAGTAGTATCCTTCTCACTCATGAACTTACACTCATCCTGCTTTCCAGTGTGTCCACACACAGTACTACAGTGCTATTTTTGTTTTTAAAATGATCACAAACTCTATTGTCAACTCCCTCTTAACAGTTTAAGACATTTTATTTGTTAATAATTTAAAATTTAAAAAAAGTTACATGAATAGTATAATTAATTCTCTTATACACTTAATCTAGATTCACTGATTTTTAATATTTCGCCACACGAATTTATCATTTCCTTTGATATACACTCATACACACATATCCATCCCCCTATATGCAATTTTTTGAACCTTTTGAGAATAGATTATGTACGTTATGTCCCTTGACCTCAGTGTTTATTTTGTAATATACAAGTGTCTTATCAAATTTTAAAAATTTAATATTGGTATATTTTATCTAATCTACTGTTTCTGTACCAGTTTTATCATTTGTCCCAACAATTTCTCCTATAACAGCTTTTGCTAAGACTCAGTGTAGCCCAAGATTATGCACCAAATTTAATCATCATATCTCTTTATCTGCTTTATCTGGAATATTCCTTGGTTATTTGTTGTCTTTTATTATGTTTGCATTTTTTTAAGCATATAGATCACTCGTTTCATCAGATGCCTCTAAATTGGAATTCTCTTAAATTTCCTTATGATTATATTCAGCTTTTTGTCTGCAATACCATTTGTTATGATTACTAATACATCCAGACTTCTGTGTATCTGTTTTTATATACCAAACCTTTTCTTTGATTTTTGTTTTATTCCTTAACATTCTTTATTGGATAAGTGGATTACTCACTCCTCTTTTTATCTATATTGGTATAGATGTTCCCTTTGTGTTCTTTTACTAGTTACCTTTGAATTTTTAATGTAATGCAACTTAAAGTCTTCACATCTTAATATTGCTGTCTAGTATTCCTATTCTTTTAACAAATGCCTTTAACTTAGTCATTTGCAGGGTGAAATACATAATGGGCATTCCTAATGCCTTTTTTGAGGGCAGGCACATAGACTTGTCACACCTTTGGCCTGTCTTCACCCCTTTATCCGTCCACCCCAGGTGGGGGGCAACGCTCTCCTCACGGATGAGCTCTGGAGGGGAAGTGAGCACGGAAAGCAGTTTCTTCCCTCCTCCTCTCTCAGTGGGAGCTGGCTGCTCCTGTGTGTATTCACATGGGAAGCAGCGCTTGCCGCCGTGAATGAGTCCAGTTCTGCGGTTCAGTATGAAGAAGTCCACTGTTGCCACCATCTTACTTTCTCAAGTATCAGTTTGTTAAGCAAGGCAGGCAATATTGGATCTCCAACTGCTAATGCTTATGTCTAATGTGGTAAGATCAATAGTTAGGTGCAAGAGGTGCACGTAATTTACTGAGCATCCTCAAACCCCACTTCATAGTCATTATTATTATCTTTACTAACCATAGTAACTTACTTTGATATGTGAACTTTTTATTTTTTTTCTTTTTTGTTTTTTGAGACGGAGTCTCACTCTGTCGCCCAGGCTGGAGTGAGTGGCGCGATCTCGGCTCACTGCAAGCTCCTCCGCCTCCCGGGTTCCCGCCATTCTCCTGCCTCAGCCTCCGGAGTAGCTGGGACCACAGGCGCCGCCACCTCACCTGGCTAATGTTTTTGTATTTATAGCAGAGACGAGGTTTCACTGTGTTAGCCAGGATGGTCTCGATCTCCTGACCTCGTGACGCGCCCGCCTCAGCCTCCCAAAGTGCTGGGCTCACAGGCGCTTTTCTTTGTTTTACTACTATTATTTTGCTTCTTTTTGCTTTTTGAATCCTAGTGATGGCAGCAGCCGCCCATGTAGAGCCATGGCTGCCAAGACACAGGCCGCAGGGGGGAGGCGTGGCTGGGGCTATAATGCTCCATGGCGCAGGCAGCAGCCCTGCCCCTCTGGGCCGGGCCTCCCGCTCCCGGTGACGCTGCAGCCGCCCTGCCCTGGCTCCAGACACCATCATCTCTGTGCTCTTGGGGGCCAGGAAGGCTCCTCCCCGCCACCAACCCCTGCAGGCTCAGAACTGCCTGCCCCAGCTGCCTGGCTCTTCCCTGCTATTGCTGTTGGTGCCTGCTCCAATCTCGGAGGCGCCCCCAGGGCTGCATGCTCTACAGAGAGCCAGGGACAGCCAGGGTGCAAGTGGGAGCCCCGTCCCTTCTCAGTTGGTGGGACGGGCCCTTCCCTGGTGCAGCTTCAGTCGTCCTCCCAGGCCCAGGAAGCAGAGGAATAGTTTGTGAAAAAGCAAGAATGTCATAACTAGGTAGCTTGAGGTGGCTGCACCATTGGTGTGTAGGCAAACGTGGGGAGTGGGCTGAGGAAAGAAACATGGAAAGGCAGAGGTCAGATCATATGGGAATTGATTTTTTTTTTTGGTTTGTCCCACACCGTTGCCCAGGCTGGAGTGCAGTGGCACCATTTCGGCTCAATGCAAACTCTGCCTCCTGGGTTCAAGTGGTTATCCTGCCTCAGCCTCCCTGAGTAGCCAGTAGCTGAGATTATGGGCATGCACCACCATGCCTGGCTAATTGTTGTATTTTTAGTAGAGATGGGGTTTCACCTTGTTGGCCAGGCTGATCTCGAACTCCTGACCTTGAGTGATCACCCACCTCGGCCTTCCAAAGTGTTAGAATTACAGCCATGAACCACTGCACCCGGCCTAATATGTTATATAAGGATTACAGAGTCTATCCTGAAAAGGGTGAGGAACAACTGGAATATTTCAGGTAGAGGGTAAAATGATGAGGTTGCAATTTAGGAAATTTAAGCAATCGTAGAATATCATGGCGGAGGTGAGGCAGCACTTGAAACAGGGTCTGCGTGGAATCCGTCATAATACTCTAAGTCTGAGACAACAGGAATGAAAGGGTGAGGAATAAAGAAAACAGCAGAGTGGTGTTTTAAAGATTGAGAGACGTGACTGTGTAGTCAGTCCGTGATCAATGTGGCAAAACGGATCAGTGGGATAATTAGAATTATGAAATCATTCATGCACAACTGATTTTGTGACACCATGTGTGCTTCTTCTTGATTCACTGATAGCCTGAGTTGGAGCTGAACCTATTTGAGTTTTGTGGCTATAATACACTGGTTTCTGTCTGTGTAGCTGCTTACATTATTTGGGTAATTTTTTAAAATAGTATCCCCATATATGATGTATATCATATATACATCTTAAAAACTTCCAACCTCAACTACCATGATATTTAGAAATAAAAGGTGATTTCACTTCCTCATTTTAGGTTACAACTTTATTTGTCCATGCTTCTAATATGTCTAAATTTAGCATTCATTAAATGACATAATTTTATGTAGTATTAAAAGTTGGCATGTCTAAATTATCCCATCTAACTGATATCAGATTAGAACTTGAAAACTTTATGCTACAATTTAGATGTGTAAATACTGATCCACTCAGACAGAAAAAAGCTCCCTTTTTTTACCAGCTGCATGAATGATGCTATCTTTAATTTTATTAGTTTTGGAACAATTTGGAGAATGTGATATTATAGCTGAATGGTGAAACTAATATTTTTAAAATGCTGACACAGCAAAATCAAAACGAAACAAGTCTCTCTGTTATTCTCTTTGCTGTCATCATTAAAATCAGTACATTAATAAGAGAGAATTTGGTAGCCGGGGCAGCACGGCGGATTGGCAGCCACAAGGGGGTGTTCCTCATGCTGCAAAGTTTACAAAATTTTATTCCAGCTACATATGCCTCATTTTCCTTGGAATTCTGTTCCTTCACTTGAATATGCAACCTCATGGTACCAACCAAAAGCATCAAACACTAGCAATTTCTGCTATGCGTTGGGGAAGGGAATCACATGTGTATTTCATCACATGCTGCCACAGTATTCTTCCATGATGGAAGATGTTTTCAGACTTCGTTCTTCTATTTTTTTTTTCTTTTAATTTTCAGACTTTCTTTTTTTATTTTCGTCCAGTAGCTCATGCACAGATACGATACCCTGAGAGAGGATGCATGTAATTCAAAGATCCACTAGAGTAATAAATAAATTTCTATGTATCTTTTTTCCATGTGGTAGTAGATGGAAACTTCTCCTGTCTATATGGAGCGCTAAAATCCTAGCTCACATCAAAGTGTGACTTAGAAGTGCACACCGTGGCCTCCTTTGGCTTCTGTTTATCTTTCATATTACAAAGTAGAAGAAAGATCATAACTGGATAGTGCTCTTCATGGCCACTGAATCCACGTCAGCTCTAG
>NW_012112364.1:5372682-5385054 GCF_000951035.1 Colobus angolensis palliatus | reverse complement strand
ATATATAGTTTATATATATCTAAAGATATATAGTTTAACTTCCAAATGTCTGGAGGTTTTTCTGTTATCGTTCCATTATTGATTTCTAGTTTGATTCCACTGGGGTCATAAAACACACTCTGTATGATTTCAGTTCTTTTAAATGTGTTGAGGTTTGTTTAATGGCCCAGGAGATGGTCTCTCATGGGTTAAGGTTCTGTAAGTGTAAAAAATGTTTCTGATTGAAGTATGAATGTTGGTTAGACTCCACTGGGTGATGTGTTTTCAGTTCTTACAGATCCTGGCTGATTTTCTCTTCAGTTGTTTTATCATTGTTGAGAGAGGGATGTTGAAGTTCCCAGCTTTAATTGTGAGTTTGTCTCTTTCTCCTTTTAGTTCTGTTTTTGCCTCACATGTTTTGCAGTTTTGTTGTTTCGTTTATACACATTTAGAATTTGTATGTTTTGGTGGATTTACCCTTTTTTCATTAGGTAATACTCTTCTCTGTCTGCTAATTTTCTTTTCTCCACAGTCTACTTTGTTTGATGTTAATATAGCTATTCTTAATTTCTTTAGATTAATGGCTGCATAATATATTTTCCCCATCTTTTTACTTTTAGCCTACTCCTATCATTATATTTGACTTTAGTTTCTTATATACAGTGTATAGTTTGGTCATGTTTTCAAATTCACTCTGCCAATCTCTGTTACTGAATTGATGTATTTGGACCATTTACATTTAATATGATTACTGATATGTTAAGGCTTAAGTCTGATATTTTATTTTTGTTTTCCATTCGTTCTGTCTTGTTTTGACTTCTTTGTTTTCATACCTTCCTGTGGGTCACTTGAACATGTTTTGATTTGTCTGTAGTGTTTTTAAGTATCTCTTTGTATAGCAATTTTAGTAGTTTTTCTAGATAGTACATTATAGGTACATAATTTATTATAGCCGACTGGTCTTGATATTTTACCAGTTCAAGTGAAGTATGGAATCCTTACATCTCTTTATATTTCTTTACCTTCTCCCATTCATAACAAGATGGTAAATATTTTCTCTCCATATATTTAGAACTACATTAGAGAATATTATATTTTTTAAACCCTCAAACATAATTTAGAAATTTAAGAGGAAGAGGAAAACGTATTTGCTTATACTTAACTCTTTTCTTTGTTCTTTTCTCTTTTGCAATGTTCCAAGATTCTTTCTGTTATGATTTCTTTTTAGAGAATTTTTATTAACAACATTTTTTTAAAGATAGATCTGTTGGCAGCAAATTCTATTACTTTTTCGTCCTCAGAAAATGTCTTGGTTTCTTGTTCGTTACTGAAGGATTATTTTTCACTGGATGTAGATTCTTCCCTTGACAGTTTCCTTTCAGCACTTGAAAAGTAGATTACTTCCTTATGGACTCCATGATTTCCAGTGAAAAATATGCCACCATTTAAATTATTTTTTTCAATATAGACAATTGCTTATTTCTATCTTGCTTTTTTCAGAACTTTTTCTTTGTCTTCAGTGTTCAGAAATTTGACCATGCTATGTCTTGGGGTGGACTTCTTAGGAGTTTTTCTTTTTTTTTTTCTATCATTTACATGCTTATGAGCTGTATTCGTCTATTTTCAAACTGCTGATAACGACATATCCCAGACTGGGCAGTTTACAAAAGAAAGAGTTTTACTGGACTCACAGTTCCACATGGCTGGGGAGGCCTCAGAGTCATGGTGGAAGGCGAGGAGGAGCACATGGCATCTTACAATGATGGCAGCAGGCAAAGAGAGAGCTTGTGTGGAGGAACTCCCATTTTAAAAACCATAGCCTGGTGCGGTCTGGGAGGCTGAGGTGGGCGGATCACCTGCGATCGAGAGTTCGAGATATGTCTGACCAACACGGAGAAACTCCGTCTCTAGTAAAAATACAAAATTAGCCAGGCGTGGTGGTGCATGCTGTAATCTCAGCTACTCAGGAGGCAGAAGCGGGAGAATCGCTTGAACCCAGGGGGTGGGGGTTACACTGAGCTGTGATCGCGCCATTGTACTCCAGCCTGGGCAACCAGAGTTCAGAGTTTTTCTGTTTGGATTTCTCTTAGATTCTTAAATATGTAGGTTTAGGTCTTTTGCCAAATTTGGGCCATTTCAGCCATTATTTCTTTGAGTACTTCTCAGCTTCACTCTATTTCCCCCCTCCTTTGGAGGTCTCAGTGGTAAGAATTTGAGATCTCATGTTGTTGTCCCATAGGTCCCAGAGGCCTTGTTTATTTATTTGTTTTCCAGTTTGTTTACTCTCCATTGTTAATATTGGGTTGTTTATGTTGTTCTGTGTTTTAGCTTCACTAATTCTTCTTTTTGTCCCTTCCATTCCACTGTTGAACTCATACACTAAGTTTTTAAAAAAATATTCTGTTACTGTGTTTTTCAGTTCTACAATTTCCATTTGATTTTTTATATCTTCTATTTATTTGCTGAGAGATTCTCTTTTTCAGTTGCTTCACGTATGTTCAGAATAGCTCACTGAAGTGTTTTTATTGTGGCTGCTTTAAAGTATTTATCAGATAATTGCAACATCTTTGTCATCTTGGTGTTAGCCTCTATTGATTGTCTTTTAATTCAAATTGAGATTTTTCTCATTCTTGTGATAAGTGTTTTTTTTTTAATTGAAATGAGGACATTTTAGGTATTATGTTATGAGACTCTCTGGGTTTTATTTAAACATGTATCAGTTGGCTTCCTCTGACATCCTCTGACAGAAAAATGGGGAGTGAGTTGCCTCTTTATCACCAGTTAGGTGAAGAAATCCCGTCCCCTGGCACTCACTGATACCTGAAATGGAGAGTTTCCTGTTACTGCTGGAAAGTGATGGGAGTTCTGGATCCTCCAGCCCCTGGGCCCCTGTTTATTCTCCTGGGAAGGAGAGGAAGAAGTACAGCGTGAGTGCTCCCTGTATGGTCCCACTGACAGCATGGAGAATGATCTTATGACCACTGAGTGATGGCGAAAGACCTAGTACACTCACCTTGCACTAGGCCACCTGTGACACCAACATATCAAGGAGAGCAAGGGGCATCTCATTGCTGCTGGTTGGGGTGGAAAGTCCAGGTTTCCCACAAAGTCTCCACTGACCCTGCAGTGAGGCAGCCTCAGTACCATGTGGCAAGGATGAACGTCCCAGTTCCCTTCTCTGCCTTCTCTAACATGACCCCAATAGGGAGGCTGAGGTGTTTCTGTTCAACCTGGAGTAAGTGGAAGTCTAGGCTTCTCACTCTATCTTTGCTGGCATGAATATGCGGCCACTGTCTTGTCTTTGGCTGGAGCAGAGCAGTTATGCCCTGAAAGTTTTCTGTCTTGCTAAGCTGCTCCTTTCTGGTTCTTTGGTTAAGGATAGCAGGACTTTCTACTGGGGGCTTGCTTTTATCTGCTCCTGTTGACATTTGGACTTGTCAGCTTCTCCCGCTAAAACCCAAACTAAACCCCCCCAGGAACTCACCATGGTGTTGTTCCTTGTATCCTACCATCTCTAGCCAGTGAGCTTTCTCCTTTGTCTTTCCGAGGCTTTTTATGTTTGTTTTATACACAACGTGCAGGGTTTTAAATGGTACTTAGCAGAAGGAATGAGGAAAAGTACTTCTATTTCATCTCTTTGGAAGTGGAAGTCTAATATTAACATCTAATTGAACCTGGCCACGACTTAGTGAAATGCTTAAGAAAACTTTCTTCTAATTCTAACACGTATTATCTTTTTTCACTATCTTGGTCCTATTAAATGTGCATTCCATATTATTCCCATCCAGTATACTATTATGATTATAGTAGCAGTGATAGTAGTGGCTGACATCTGTATGGTGTTATATTTAGAAGTATAGTCATGTAATATTCATGATGATCTAATAATTAGTTATCATTATTACTTCCTTAATGCAGATGAGGAACTAATGCACAGAGAGATTAAATAATTTCATCAAGGTCTTTTAGCTGGGCTTTGAGCTAAGGCGGACGTGGTCGCTTTCCTGAATTTCAGAGAATTCAGTGAACGTTTCAGAGAACTCTTACTAATTATTTTAATTTGCAATTCCTGGAGTTCAAACTGGAAGCACAATCTTTACCACTAGCTGTATTTCTGAAAGGGCCTTGATTTCTTCAAAACGCCTGCCACCAATGATGGTTATCCTAACAGCGGTTTCGTGATGTGTGTGGTGCCTGTTGGCACATGCACTCGTCACTGGGAGTCTTGTGCTCATTTATATCTTACAGTGTCCCCAAAATGCAAGTCCCCGACTGATCCTTACCTGGACTTAGGATTTTCTTTGCAGTAAGAGCAACTTTGAGGCATGAGGTACTATCGCCCTGCAGAAAAAAGACATCTGGCTTTCACTAACTCTAAAAGCAATGAATACCCCAAACTCAGCGTTTCTCTTTTGTAAAGCCACCCATGGTCAACGTAGATGTCATTTGTCTGTTGAAGCTCTTGTGGGACTTGGGGCTTGGAAAATTGATGCAATTACACAGTCACTGACTACAGCTTTGGTGGGGGTCATAAAATTTTTTGTCTCTAGCCCAGGAGTGTCCTATCTTCAGGGGCAACCATGAAATGGTGGCAGGCCAACTTTTAGCTTGCAGGTAGGGTAAAATACCTGATCCTTCACAGTTTTCACAGTGGTACAAGGTCCACTCTTGCTTTCTGAGTGCTCCAGGAGCTCAACCCACACTTAGATAAGTGGGATTTATACATTGTTTCTTTAGGCAGGAAGAGTAAGTTAACATTTGAGTCCAGGCAGAAACAAATTTCTTTACCCTTCAGAAGCGTGAACTTTATGATTCTGCCTGTGTAACATTACTAGAAATTTTAGCAGCTTAAAATTTCACCAGTTCATCATTCCATGCCTACAGCCACATCGACTGAATTGACCATTTGGCAATTTGTTATCTTCTAATATTATCTCCTTCTCACCATCCTGCGGATAATTCTAGCAGATACAGGCTAATGGTGTTTTTTTGTGTTTGTTTTTGTTTTTGTTTTCTTGTTTTTAGGGGGTGCCCAGTCCAAAAATAAAGGCAAATTGGAGAAATGGGATGAAAATTAATATGTGTCCTTCTGGCACCCAGACACAGTAATAAAAAAAAAACAAAGACAGGCCAGGAGTTTAAAGATTTCGGATGAAGGGTTTCCACCACAGTCTCCTCCTGTTGCAGGACATTTGACAGAGTCTGCTGGCTCCTGAGGGCAGAGCCTTGTGGAGAAAGGTGGGCCTCGCGTTTCAGTGTTTTCCTTGCTTCTGCCTTCTGTTCTTTCATTTCCCAGGCCTTCCCGTTGTGTAAACACACTTGTTCACGCTGTTTTTCTTGCTTCCTTTTCTTCCCCCCATAGTTTGCTAAATATGCCTTTCAAGTGTTCTCTTAAAAAAAAAAACAACAACAACAACAACAAAAAACTTGTTGTTTTCTTTTTTTTTCCTCCAGATTTTGCCTTCATTCGCTTGATTTTCTGGGCAGAAGGCCCAGTCTGGTTTATACTTATTGTGCATCTATATCTTTTCAAAGTGATGCCTTCCTTTATTATTCTCATTCATTTATTTTCTCATTAGAGAATTGAGTGATGTGGAAAGGGGACCTCCCAGCTGATCTTTCAGGAGGAATACTTCCTTCTGTGTCTTTAAAAATATTCTTCTGTGGTGTTGGAAGATGAGGCTTAATGCCTGCCTTACATGCTTTGCTGCTGAGTAGAATGACATTTGTTTTGACCAGTGCCTGCTTCATTTTCTTCCCTCTTATTGAATCAGATAGAAATCATGCACATGTCTCTGTGTGTTTGCACGCCTGAGTGTAGTGGAGTTGCAAAGGCGAATGCTCTGTGTGTGTTTGTGTGTCTGTGGGTTTGTGTGCTGAGTGTGCTGCAGCGTGGATGCATAGGAGAATACTCTGCTGCACTTTGGCATGTTTATTTTGGAATGTCATTTCCAATCAAATCTAACATTTATAACTGGCCTCCCTTCATGACTTTCTGGGCCACAGTTTAAATGCCCAAGAATAAACATGTCAGCTGTAAATGGAAGATTATGGCAGCAACCAAGACAGATTGCCATCTCATCAGCTGCTTAAAAATTAAAATTTCCTTCTGTGGCTAGACTTTCTTACAGCTATGTCTATGGACTGTGAAGAAAGCAGATATTTAGTGGAGTGAATGGATATAAGATGTTAAAATAACACAAAGTGCCTTGTCTGTCAGTAAAAGACAACCATGGAGAATACCAAGCTGAGCCAGAATGCTTTTTAAGAAATTTCTCTCAAGCAACCAGAATCTAGTGATTCTAGGATCTAACAAGAATACATTTTCTAGTGGGATATGTATTTTATAGGTATGGAAATGCAGAATTATATATTCACGTGTAAGCCTGTAAGTTTTAAAGATGCAAAGAGAAGTGTAACAAGTTTTATTTTTGTATTTGAAAGTAGAGTATTTTTCACAGATGACTACACTCAGCTTGCTGACACATTCTCTGGATTTATCAAGTGAAACTGCACAGTATCAGGAATGATTTGCCCATGTCCTCAGTAGGTATGAACTTCATACATCTTTCACATTTTAGAAGCCACCAGAAGCTGTCACCTGGCCAAATGAACGGGGGTATCCCACTGAGCTGGGTTAACATCGTCAAATGAATGCGATGAAATGTTACTTCATTAATGATGGCATGTTGTGATTCCATCAGAGCTTTCCCTTAGGAAACACTATGCAGTATGGTACTTTGCTTGATTATTATGAAATATATGGATTCCTATCCTTTATTTTAGCAGGTTGGAGGCATTTGAATAAAAGATGTTTCATGAACAATCCAAACTGATTCTTTACCATAAAACTCTGACTTTTATTGCTGTTACAAGTTTGGACTTTCTCGGTAAAATTAAACAATCCTCTGGGTGCTGCAGTGTATTCCTTTAAAAATCAAGGTGTGGTGTTGTGGGTGGGGATGGTGGAAAGAGTGATGCGTGATACGTTCATGGCCATTTCGTCATGCTCCCCTGATTTCGTTAGAGATACCGACAGACGAGCAGCTGTTGACCTAGAAAGGTGGATCAATGCTTACGGCCATACCCTGTATTAGTTTCCTTATCTTTGCAAGTTGGGTCCTACTGGGTTTCAAATCCAGCTGCCTTTAATAGCCAGAATGCTTAGGGCCACGCATGTGAAGGATTTACTAGGTACTGCTTAACTCTGGTTTTGTTCACAAACAGGCATCAAGGATGGAGATGCGCTAAGGCTGATGATGTACACAGTACAAATAGTGCAAATAAGGATGAGAATACAAGCCCTGGTGATTAAAAAAGGTCAATAATGTTTTTCAAGGAGCACTTAGCTTTTTAAATGATTGTTTAAAGAAATGTTGTTTCCATGTATTAAGTCTGAATTGTCCTTAGATGAATGGCAGGAAATTATGTCTGTCTTTTCTTTAATATGTCTGTGTTCATCCAAACACAATAAAGTAAAACACTGAAGCTTCTCTGTATGATTCAAGTCCCTCACTTATCTTTATCTGAATATTACAAGCGAAAAATCTTGGTAGATACGAATAAGAACTGAATTATCTACAAAATTGATTTCTCATTTTATTTTTTTTTAAATTTTGACGTGACCTACAGGACATCACTTGTAACACAATAAAGAAAGAAGATGTTATTCTTTAATACAGATTACAAAGTTGACAGTAAAAATTGCATCATGATTGGTTGAAAGAGATATGGATAGGACTTAATAGTCCTCTACTTTAATCGCTACTGTTTCCAATTAGGCAGAGTTGTTGTTTGTCAGCCTGAAAATTCTGGACTCTGACTTCTAGAGCCTCTACAACTCGAAAATGTTCGTGTTCACTGCTGTGTTAACTTTACATTTAAGCATTAGTAATGATATTTTTAGATAATTTTAATGTTTTTTATAGTAGTTATGAATACACTAACTTTTTTATCCCATGCTTACTGTAAAAATAAGATTAGCCAGTGATTATCTAATGATACATATTTGACAATCCCCTGGTTATGGTAAATTTCACACATACCGACGTTTTGAGAACGTTTCACTTTGAGAAAACTGATTTGTATCCGTACTCCCATCCCAGGAGAAGGTTCTTACTATCTCAGTAATGTCCAGCAGATGATACGAAGACGTGGGTCAGCTGGTGAGCACGTGTGGGATTATAAGAAAATTGGCCTGAAACAGCTCAAATTCACCAATAAGCCATCCCATGCATGGTATTTTATTTATCAGGAATCTTAGTAAACACTTCCATCATAATTCTCTTCCAGGTAGCCTTGGCACAGCTTGGATTTCTTCCTTCTTATGGTCTTTATAACTCTGCTTGCACCAACTCTGTTATAGCAGTAGATGACTGACGGAAGTTAGCTGGTTTGGTAGCTCTAAATACCATCCCCAGGACCTGGATTAATAACCAGCAGAACATTTATTGTTGAAAAATGAATTCACTCCTTGTCTAATGCTTTAACGTAAGAAATTTCTCCCTCGATTGGTTTGAGCCCTTTCTTAAACTCACATTCATTAGCGAGCTGGGAAGTGTATTATTGGACTACTGGTAATTCTTAGCAGTGTAGAAAGACCACTATGTTACGTGTATTAGTATCTAACACTTATTGAGCAGAAGCTTTATGTGCTAAGTGCATTGGCAGGTGCTCTATAGTTAAAGCAGAAAGTACAAGGAGTACTTGTTCCTTCCCCTGAGTGTAAAAGGAGTAGGTGGAACTCTTAGTATGGAAACTAGCAAATTTGAGTGTAGCTGACATGGGTGGGGGGATGCTGATCTTGGCCAATAGCAGGAAAAAAGTAGGTAAGTCATATATGCATACCTAAGACCAAGACTCACTAGGGCATAAGAAATTGTGTGAAATTATTTGAAGTTATTGAGATAAAATTTTGTTTTTAACGAAGGCAGAACTTTTCTAAATGTTGGCTTTGCGAACTATATCTTGCGTATTTTCAGTCCGTGTGCCAAACTGTACTAGTCTCTCCTCCATTAGAGACTAACAAAAACATCATGGAGATTCACCTGCTGTTGTAGTGGCCTGAATGATGCAGGAGAATGGTTTCCAAGGGGGTGTATCACCAGTCATAAAACCTGAACACATGTTATTGATTCTAGAGCCAAGATGTTGACACCGTCTGTACCCAGATCAAAGTTAGATAAAATAACACTAGATTGCTATAATTACAGAAAGTAGCATATAACTTGAGACAAAGTTTCTAAAATACTGCATTACAGAACACTTAGTAATTCAATCTTCTGTTGCTCCCTAGTTTAAACACAATGACTATTCATTACTGTGCTGTCCTCCCAAAACTCCATTAGAGCCTTCTAGTTAGCGCCTAGTCTTTCACTCTCTCTGGAAAACCTTTTCTATTTTACATGAAAATTTTAGAGGTGTAGAGGCTATGGAAGTCAGAGTACAGACTTTTCAGGTTGAGTAACACCAACTCTGCCATATTGGTAACAGTATATAAAGAAGTTATATACATCAAATATGAACAGAGATAAAGTTATATACATAAACTATGAAGCAATTCCTTCCCTTCCTTATTATTTTGCCTGTCTGCTCAGCAAAGCTTCTCTCCTCTTTAGTCTCTGTTTCTGCCAAAGATCAGTCTGCCCTCAGGCCTTTGATCTCAGTTTCTTCTGTTCCAATAGTGTATCTTAGATTTATTCCTTCTTTACTAAGTTCTTTTCCTCAACCTATACACATGCTCAAATAGCCTATCCTTACAGAAACTCTCTTGTGATCCTGAAATGCTCTCTAATTAGTATCCATTCTCTTGTCTTTCTCATCCAGTGTCCTTCATTAGTCCAATAAAAGTTTGTTGAGCAGCTATTATGTGCCAGGTACAATGCTAAACTTCTTTAATTCTATGATCAATATAATACTTACTCTTTTTCAGACTCAAAAAGCATATATGTATTAAATTAGAAATATAAATTGGGAAAACATAGAAATGTATAAAAAATAAATAAAAATTACAAATAATCCTACTCACATGCCAAACACTGATAATATCAATATATAACCAATCACATATGCGCATATGTACTGCTGCCTATTGGTAATGATATATTTTAGATACAGGTAGAGTAAAAATACGAAATATGCCTTACAATGTAAATTATTTTAAGTTTGTAATTGTAATTATTGTAAGTATTTTAATGAGATGTTTCTCACACTCTTGAATAGTGTTGGAATGCAAAGTTTGTGCTAGTTAATGGTCCTGGGTTGCAGACCCAACTTCTCATTGTATCCTTACATGAAAGAGAGGCCTGTCCCTTCTCTAAGGACCCTCACCCTGTTCATGAGGGCTCCATGCTCACACTCGAATTATCTCCCAAAGACCCTGCCTCCTAATGCTATCACATTGGGGGTTAGGATTTCACATATGAATTTTATGGGAACACAAACATTCAGCCCATTGCAATGCTCTTTTTCCCTTCTGTAAAGTTGTTTCTGGGTCTGGCTGTCCTTCCAGGACACTTTCACCACAGTAGGACCGTGTGACCAAGCGCTTATTAAAAGTGGTGTGTGTTGCTTATGGGCCAAAATAGCGAAGAAGTGGGTATTCTCCAAGCTCTGTGACTTCTTTCATCTATTTACTGGGTCACAATGGCCAGGGTCACCTTGGAAGCCATGTGTTGAGGATTGGCAGAGCCCATATCAAAGTAGGGTCGTGAATGACCCCACAGAGTAGAACACTTCCACACCCCGGGCCCCCCTCTCCCCCCAACTGCCGGCTGGATTTACAGAGTGAGAAACAAAATGTCATGGGATTAAGCCACTGAAATATGGAGTTTATCTGTTATATTGATTAGTGTTACTTTAATATAGGAACTAGTATCTTAAAGTGAGTGCTAGTATAATATCCTAAAACATGTGACATTGCTTGAGATGCCAGGCCAGGAACAGTAAAAGACTTTGCGCTGAAGCATGGGAAGACAGAGGCCCAGGGTATAGGGTAACAAAACATTTGGTTAAACTGTCTCCAAAAATAGTTGAAAGATCACCAATTTGCCTGTAGCCATAACTGCAGAAAGTGAAAATAGAATCTTTGTAGGATGTGCTGGTTGAATGCAGACTAGATTAGTTTCTTAGGGCTGCCACACACGGGGCCCGTGAAACAACAGAAATTCATTCCCTCATAGTTCTGAAGCCTAGAAGTCCAAAATCAAGTTGTTGGCAGGGTGTTTCTCCTTCAAAGCTTTGGGAAATGATCCCTCTGTGCCTCGTGGCTGCTGGTGGTGGCGCTTGACGCTCCCTCACACTCCTTGGCTTGGAGCTGCATCGTTTTAATTTCTGCCTGTATCTTCCTTCATCTTCACATGTCCATCACTGTGTGTGTGTGTGTGTGTATATGTGTGTGTGTGTGTGTATGTGTGTCTCTCTAAATCTCTCTCTCCTTATAAAGTTACCAATCCTTGGAGGTAAGACCCACCCTAATCCAGTATAACCTTATCTTAACTTGATTATATCTGCAAAGATCCTAATTCCAAATAAGGTCACACACACAGGTATCAGGGATTAGGTCTTCAATACAGCTTTTCCAAATTCAGCTCAGTGGTGGAATTCCACCACTCAGCTCACAAAATGGACATTGTTTGTCGGCAAAAATTGAGAGAAAATAGAAATAATACACGTGTTTGGCGTTTGTTGGAAAAGCAGAATGCTGCTGCATTCGGTCACATGGGGAGCCAGACTGACCAGGGTATGTAACACACTCAACATGGGGCTTCGAAGTCTACTGGGGTGTGGGGAATGGATCCTGTATGTAGGAATGGGGATGCACATGGATACGTTTTGACCAGAGAAGAGGACTGTGGCAGAGAAGGCTACCTGTGCAGAGAGATCCTGTACCCCTTCCGTAGTAGAAAATGCTTGTTGGGAGTAACTGCCTATTTAAGGACTACATTTTTCACTTCCCCTTGCATCTGAGGGGGATGGAAGGAATTTATTTTACTTCCATCTGGTTAAGAAGTGCATATGCCTTCTCCTTTCTCTCTTCCTCCATCTTCTGACTAGATATATTCAAGATGGCTTTAGGCTCTGCCTGTTTAATAGGGTGGGACTTGTGTCAGACCAGATCCCTTAGCAACTGGTTGGAGAAATAAAGGTATATTTTGTTAAGCCACTGAGAATTTAGGGCTTATCTGCTATGGTAATAAAAAATTCTACCTTTCCCAACATATAAAGTGTTCCTTAATTTATTTGAAATATCTTCTATGGTTAGGCGTTTCAGATGTTTTTAGGTTTCCACTGTGACAATAATATTAACCAATGAAGTTCTGGATCAATTCCCTCCCTCCTTTCTTTTTTCTTTTCTTTTGTTTTCTTGTCTTTTCTCTCTTCTCCTCTCCTCTC
>NW_012112364.1:5326194-5372555 GCF_000951035.1 Colobus angolensis palliatus | reverse complement strand
TTTTCTTTTCTTTTCGAGTCTCACTCTGTCACCTAGACTGGAGCGCAGTGGCGTGATCTCGGCTCACTGCAACCTCCACCTCCTGGGTTTAAGCAATTCTCCTGCCTCAGCCCCCGAGTAGTTGGGATTACAAGCATGCACCACCATGTCCAGCTAATTTTTTGTATTTTTAGTAGAGACGGGATTTCACCACGCTGGTCAGTCTGGTCTCTAACTCTTGACTTCAGATGATCCACATGCCTCAGCCTCCCACAGTACTGGGATTACAGGCATGAGCCAAGCCACTCTGCCTGACCTCGTCCCTGCTTATTTCTTTGGAATACATTCCTAGTGTGAAATGTGGGGGTTGTGAGAGGCTGTCAATATTCATTGCCTTTCGGAAAGAATATTTCAATTTGTAATTATTTCTACCAGAAATGAATGGTAGTACCATATTTTTACACCATTGTCAACATACTTTGCAAAAATTTACCAAATTGACAGGAGAAAGAAAAATCTTATCTTGACTAAGCTTGAAGTGTAGCCTGTATGGGTTGCCATCACTTCATCACCTTTTAGTCACTTCTAAACCTATTACAATTTGTCTTCCACACCATTAAGCAAATGAAAATGTACTTGTTAATGGTCTCTAATGACTTCTGAATTATCAGATCACATGGACGTATTTAATTCCTTGTCTTACTTTATCTCTTTGTATTACTTTAACAATGAAACAGAAGCTTTTTCTTTCTTATTTTCTTATTTCTTCACTTCTGCTTTTGTCTTTTCTGTAATATTATTATGATGACAGCTCTATCTTTGTGACCATTCCTTCTCAGTTCGCTTTCTGGATCCTGTTTCTCTGCCTGGTCCTGCATGTTGGAGCTCCTTAGTGTTCTGTCCTTGTCCTCATATTTTGTATCTCTACCCCTGCTCCCAAACCTACCTCTCGTGTGTTAATGGCTTTCTTATCTATGTGGTCAGCTTGACCTCTCACAGACCCTGTATCAGGTGCCTACGGGACATCCTCCACCTGACCATCCCATAGAGACTTCAAGCTAAACAGAACTGAATTCATGATCTCCTCCTCCCTCAAACCTATCTTTTCATCTTTACTTCCTACATAGGTTGGTAACTCTGCTCTTTAGAACGTTACTCACTTCCCTAGGGAGTTGGAGTCGATCGGTCTTCTTGAGTGTTCATGTTCACGTTCTCTTGAGTGTACACTGGACCCAGTGACTTGTTTCTAACACACAGAGTAAATAAAAGTAGGGGGATATCACCTCTGTGATATAGAGAGGTAGGTATAGAAGGGTATAGAAGTGTGATTTATCTTCTATAGGGTATATCACCTCTGTGATATAGGAGTAGGGTATAGAAGACTGGGATTTCCATCTCACTGGTATACTCTTGTTCACTCTACACCGAACTTGCTGTAATGGACAGGGCCAGATGGTATGGCGCTAAGCCAGCAAGGGGCTGAAGCACTAAGTCCAACAGTCTTTGAGGGTCGGGATTCTGCCTGCAGCCACCGAGAGAGCTGCGAAGCTGATTCTAGCTCTCTCGAGCCCCGAGATGGCTATGGTCTTAAATGTCACCTGGATCACAGCCTTGTCAGAAATCCTGAAGCAGAAGACCCAGCTAAGTTGTGCCCAGATTTCTGACCCACAGGAGTATTAAACAATAAATATGTGTTATTTGAGGGCATAAGTTTTGGAGTACTAATTTGTTACACAGCAAATAAATAATACAGGGAATAAGACAATGGCAAGATATTATGCTAAAATTTATGAATTTTTACCTTTGAAATGTGTGAATATTAATGAGGGAAATTCATAGTGATAATATTTGAATAACTTCATATAAAATATGTCAAAATAGCATATTTTAACTTTTGTCAGCGTTTGGTGTACCAACAATATTTTTCTTCAACATGTTTATTCATTCTTGGTATAATAAACTATATGAAAATTATAAGTGCATATTTAAATGGCTAAGAAATTACATAAATGTTGATTAATTATAAAGTAATGAGAATATGTGGCTAAATTAAACCTCAGTTATTTGGCAGAAAGCTGTAACTGATCAAAGCACTGTCCCTTGAACTTACCTTGATTAGCATTTCCTGTGTAATAAAAATGCCCCAGATTCCTTGAGAATATGCAGTGTTGGTTCATTCAGTGAAAATTTGTGTTATAATTTTACATACACAACTACCTGTAGTTCCCAATACATTGGCTAATTGGGTGGATGTGACTTAATTTAAGTAGCTGTCTTGTTTAATTCATTATCTTAATACTTTAACCCTCCCCCTCTATGTTTCAAATTACTTCCAGGATGAAATAGAATGCTGTAGTTCTAAGGATAGAAAAACATTACTTCTGAGCAATATTTCAGTCACAAGTCAGTAATCTTGATAGCTGGTGTTACATTTGCCTCATCTAGTGGGGTTGATATAGATGTTCTTACAGCTCAGAGAGAATCACCAAGGTACTAAACACATGCATAGGACAAAGACAAGCATCATTAGGAAGGGCAAGTATCGCAGCGTATTTTATTGTGTGCTATGGCTGCATGATGAAGTTTGGTGCCTTGACAACCATAAATCACATTCACAGATTAAACTCATTTTCTATGTCCTAAAGGAGTTTTTCTAGATTCAGTCATTAAATTTTTAGTTTAACCATTTTCATATGTGGAAAAAATGATGTTTTTTACAGAGATGTAATGGTTATCCTTACTCTGGAGAAATTTACTGCATTATATTGCTGAGGCTTAATAGAGATTTAGGTTTCATGTCAGGAATATACTGAAGATAAAATTTAATGGTGCATTGAACCACTAAGGTGGGTTGTCATCATAAGTCATACAAAAAAGCCATCAGTGATGAGACTTGCTATCTTCCCACTGAAAGAAAAATATGAAAAACCAGATTTAAAATAATGCCTTGTACCATAAATTTTTATTTCCATGTACTTTTGCCTGTCACCAAGTATCACAGATCATTTCATTCTTTGATGTGTTGACTGTAAGTCTACATTGAACACTAAAAATAACATCAAATAGTGTCTTATTAACCTGGTTTAAAACAATGATTTTTCCCTCTTTATATTTTACAGCACAAAAACTAAGCAGATGGATTTAGGTGATTGAGTGGTTTTTTCCCCTGGGATTTTACCTGCAAAATGAATCTCCAGATATTCTGTATGTCCCCATAAAAATGTATATTTTTCTCCTTTTTTTTTTTTGAGATGGAGTCTCACTCTGGTGCACAGGCTAGAATGCAGTGTCACGGTCTCACTCACTGCAACCTCTGCCTCCAGGGTTCAAGCTATTCTCTTGCCTCAGCCGCCCAAGTAGCTGGGATTACAGGCATGTGCCACCATGCCTGGTTAATTTTTGTATTGTTCGTAGAGTCGTGGTTTCACCTTGTTGGCTAGGCTGGTCTGGAACTCCTGATCTCAGGTGATCAGCCCACCTTGGCCTTCTAAAGTGCTAGGATTACAGGTGTGAGCCACCACGCCTGACCTTTTTTCTCCTCATTTTGGATATCACATGAATTAGTTTTTCTGTGGAGCACCATTTGCTCTGTCCTTTCTATGTATTTCCTCCATCAAAAATTTCAGAGCCGTGTTTTATTCCTTCAAATGTCTTCCAGGCAATTGTTTAGAGCAGCACTACATTTAAATAGAACCTCATTTGATGATGAAAATATTCTATATCTTTGTGTCTGCTACAGTGTACATACAGTCCTAAGTGCCTATTAGTCACTTGAAATGTGTCTAGTGCAATGGAGGAACTGACTTTTAAATTTCATGACATTTTAAGTAGTTAAAATTTAAATAGTCACATGTGGCTACTTTATCGAACAGTTCAGTCTAGATAACCGAGTGATAATGCGGGCTTTATTTTAAATTTATTGTTCCTTTCAGTTAGAACTCACGATGTTCTCTTGGTGTTTAATCTTTCTTTGTTTTATTTCATTTTACTGAGTGTTTATTATGTGCCAGGTACAGTGCGATATTCGTCAACATGGATGCTTATCTGTTTCTATTGTTTTTATTTATTTCTGAACTCCAATTGGCCACTAAGCCTCACAGAAAACTATCTTTGACCCCAGCGTGACCTGAAGATGCAGTTTCTTGAAACTTCCACCTGGAACACCAGGATTCTCTCAGCCACATGCCTTCAGTAGCGAGGCTGCCTTGCTGTGATCTGCCTCTGTCACCATCCAATGGGGACAAGCCCTAGGTGCAGAGCCAAGAGAACAATACATGTGACTTGATGTAAACTACGTTAATCAAAGACCTTCTGTCTCCCTTTTTTGTCTTCTCCCAAAATTCTCTCTGAGATTTTCCATTAAAGGAGTAAAAATTTCTTCAAATGGAAAAAGAACCTCATATTGTAATGTCTATGGGATTTTCATAGACTCTGAAAACCAAACTCCAAATTCCTAAATACCTAGACACTGTTGAAAGCACTTTACTTGAGAGCATTCAGGTATTATAATAACAATTACGTAAATTTTTCAGAACACTTCTGCCTGATTGGATTAAGATCAAATTTATTAAAATATGTCTGAACCAATTAAGTAAATTGTGATATAATGTAAAGTACAAAACACCCACCAATGATAATAATTTCTATCAACATTTCACATCTGCAGTTAACTTGAAGCAGATGCTCTAAGACATGGCCCATTGTTTTACATTTGCATGTGACAACATGTTGTGATGTTTTCTTTTTAATTGTAACATCATGTCATGCAGCTTTTTAAAAGTACATGTGTGGTGAGTGTCAAAGCCTGGGCTAAAATTTCATTCCCAGAACTCTTTGTCGCATTTCCAATGATCCTGTCTTTTTTCCGTATACACCACAGAATTCAACAGAGTTGGATTGCTGAGAATAAAATTACGGATTTCTCCATAATGGACACACACACTTTTTGTTTGTGCCGTTTCCTATAGAATGGATGATGAGTCAAAATTGTTCGTTTATGTTTTTTCACAGAAGGATCTTCTGTGTCATAGGCCCGCAGCAATCTGGATATTCAGTGGTCCTCCTATCATTAATAAGTGAACAGATGAGCTATTCGGATAAGGACTGGGGAGCTTTCGCCATTCAAGAGCAAATAGGAGAACTGGGAGATTCCTCAACTTAGCTTTTCTTTTTTTGGTTCTAAAGTGACTGTGAACAGAGGTAGAAGAGAAGAAAAACTTTTAAAAACATCTTCCATTAAGAAAAATATGTCTCTTCATTAAGACCTATCTGAGTAAAATTACTAAAACATAGTGGCTTTCTTGAGATACAATGGAATGAAAGGCGTATTAGGGAGTATGAGGGTATGAAGATTTTATTAACATACTTCTAGAAGTTTATTAAATATCTGCACAGGAACTGTAATTCGAGATCAGTGGTGAAAAGAGAATAAAGGAATCACGTGGATATCAGCTCTGAGGCCTGTGGCGCCACTTGTTTCTGGGCTTTCTATAGACATTTGCTGGTGACCTGCCCAGGCAGGCTAGAGTCCCCTTTCTCATAGCAGCCTGTGCTCCCGTCCTCCTTCCTTCCTTCCTTTCTTCCTTCATCCCTTATGAAACGCTCATCGTGCAGTTACTTATTAGGTGCTGTGTGAGCATCTGTAGTCTCCCCTCACCCACTTTTCCATTTGGGCCACTAGGCCGGCCAGTGAGTGCACCAGTACCAGGGTTCTAGGAGCCGTGCATGGATCTCCAGCGGGCAGAGCTGGCCATAGCATTTGGAAAGGAAGAGAGAGAACTGGAGACAATGCCTAGGAACAAAAGCAGAGTCCAGACCCAGGCATCAAGTGCAAATCCAAAGGCTCTGGATGAGTCAGTTCCCAGCAGAGGGACTGCAATTAGGCACAGAAGGAAGGACAGCAGAAAGCACTGGTCCGGAGAGGGCCCGCAGAGCCGGAAGTGATGACACCTCCAAGGTTGTGCTTGACTTACTGCACTGTCTCTGCAACCTGTAAGTGCATCTGAGCCAGGTCAGGAAGGAGGAAAACCGAAGTATATCAGAAACAGCCTCTGAACATCAAGGAGATTTTGGTCTAGATTGCTTATTGCTCAGGAGAAGGCTCCACTTTTTAAAAAGATATGATGAGATAGGATTTAGTTGGGATGGAAAAGGTTATTAAACTATGGGACACCCTTCCTTTACAGAGTGTAACCATTACTGCCCCTTTTGTTTGTCTGTTTTTCTTACTTTTCTCACAGAGGCAGTTCCTGCATTAGTATTGATGAATGTGTGCTCGCTCCACTTGGAGTGTCTTCAAAGCGTAAATCACAGCATCGACGGTGCTGTGGTTTGGCTCTTCCAGGCCTCTTAACAACGGTCTGATGGACTTGGCGAGAGTCTGGCCACGTGTTCCGGCCTCCGTCAGTCCCGTGGCTGAAACACGTGCACGCCCACGGACGGGGGCCCCGTGGTAGAGATGTGCCTCTACTTGTCAAAGAGACGGATTCCAAATTCTGAAATATGCCTCAGGAATATAGAAACATAGAAAAGGAGTCTTCATCACTGTAGGGTCTCATTCACAACATGCAGGAGGGATGGAGGGGAGTTTTTGGTATAAATTATGCCTCATAAAAATTCTCCACATTGTTTCTGTACTGTATGAGGGTAGTAAGAAATTAGTTGATGGTTAACAGTCAAGCTGGAGAAGAATATCCTCAATTTTTCACATGAAAAATGAAAAACTACAACTCCTTCCAAATATGTGTATGTTTCTTTTCTGAAGATAGACGTGTGTGTATGTGTGTGTCATACATTTGTTTTTTCTTTCTTCATTAATCAACAGTAAAAATATAGAAAATGATGCCAAAGAGAATTTCTGATTTTTCTTTCCTTGTTTTCTATTACAATGTATTACAAATATTAGTGTCTTTAAACACAAGACCATCCATGGTGGCTTAAGTTGGGTTCTTCTTGGACCACTCTCTTTAGATCCAGGTTTTTATATTGTTCTTCTAAGTGCATTCTTGTTTCCTGAGATCCACAAAGCTTGATCTCATTCGTGGAACCACTTGGCCTACAACCAACTGTGGCTCTCACTGTGGTCCCCAGACTGGCAGCCTCTGCATCACTGGGAGCTCCTTTAAAAGTCAGGTTCTTGGGCTTTACCCAAGACCCACTCAATCAGAAACTCCGGTGGGGGGAAGGGGGGCTAGCCATCTATGTTTTAACAGGGTGAGGCTGACGCTGGAGCAGGCTTTACTGCTTCTAATAGTTGCGGAAACTTGAACTAGATGATTAAGTTCCTTAAATTTCAGTTTCTTTACTTGTAAAGTGAAGCTAGTATTATTTACTCATCGGACTGTTAGGAACACCAAGTTTAATACATTGTCTAACACACTGTATGTATCACTTAATAAGTGTTTTCTTCCTCTTCCTTATCCAGAGCATTTTCCTACCCTCTTCCCCCTCACCTGCCTCTAGACCAACAATATATCAATTCTGTTCTTATAAGGAATTAGTCAACATAAAAATTTCAATGTAGATCTGGCATCAGTTTGGTGCAATGCAATACTTGGGGGCTGTTTCTAGTAGTACATCTTTAAAACAAAATGCTGAGCAACTGCTGTGTTGCTTTCTAGGTTAAAAAGAATCCCCCCAAAGAAGTAGAGGTCTCAACTTTTACATCTTGATCTTACTGCAAAGAATATAGAAAGTTTAAAAGGCAGGGTCTCTTTATGTCTCTAGGCACTTTTGTGCTTCCCTCATCTCCTAGAAGAACCAGGAGTGACTCCTTCACTGGACATCATCTTTCACTTGGAGTTTAAAGCATTTTGCTTACATGACACCCTTGTTTGAAATGGCCTTTTTGATGGGGAGAGGGAGCGGGTATCTTGAAGAATTCTAGACTGCTTTCTGCACAATCCGTTTCTGAAAGCTGAGGAAGATGGATCCTGTTTTGTCATCTAGCGTCTGGCGACTCAGTGCATGTTCCGTAGGGACCAACAGCAGTGGTCACACCTGGGAGCTGGTGAGAAATGAGGAATCTCAGACCGTCCCTAGGCCTACAAAGCCAGAATCTTCATTTTCATAAGATCTTCAAATAATTTTCACTCGTATTACTGACCAGGCATGGGCTTTTGACGCTGGATGAGTTCAGTGTATCTGTTTAGGCAAACAGATACGAAAAATTAAAGGGAACTTTTCTGACTGTCTGAATACACCGTATTTTCGATGAAGATTTTAAAGTGCTTCCTGTGGCTCACAATGGACCCCAAATTAGAACCAAATTCTGCCCACACGTTTCTTTAAACTATCACCTAAGGGACATAAAGAGGCAAGTTTAGAACTCACTACATCTAGAAGACATAACGGTAAATAAGACCGTGATGCAGGAAGTTAGTTGGTTGGTGGTGTCCCTGCATCACCTTCTTGGATACCGTCTTGCCCATCCTGTAACCACACACTCTTCTTATGCCTTCTCCAATTTCCTAAGCATTGACGGGAGCATTTCCATTCATGGAGTTGCCCCTTTCTCAGAGATTTTTATTACAGGCTTTTAAAAACGAGGCCTTCAAATTCTTAAGACCAAAAGGAATGAAAGTATGACGGTGATTGTAAGATTCTAGAAATCGTCACGGGTTGAACTTTGGGAGTAGGAGCTCCCGTCTTGAACTCTTTAAAACAGGCTAGGGAGGTGACTGCTGATTTGTTCAAGTCTGTCTGTATCCCAAGAACTGTATTCGGTGTGAGGGATACGAGGGAACGGTGCCCTCTTCGCAGCACTTGGAGTCTGTTTTTTTCTCGGGTATACCATCTTGTATGATTTTGAACCAGCAGAACACTAGGGTGTACCCAAATTTGTAATGTAGCTGGTGCCCCCTGCTGGAACAGGGTTACTTAAATTTCCATCTTTTGGGCCATCTGCGCCAGCAACCCTGTTAAGACACAGCCTTGCCAACGTAGCCTACGGGTATAAGAGTAAGTCATTTAATTAACCTCTGCTTCAGTTCCCTGACATACAAGAGTAGAATAACAATAGCAGCCAATCCCGAGCTTCTTGTTGAAAGGTAGAATTAATTAGGGATGACAGTAAAATACTTCATGAAAACTGGATACTAAATAGTGATAAATGTCTGAACATGCCTCTAGTGTTCCTCTGGCAGGAAATGACAATGTGCTATGTATTATTACTAGACTCGATGTTGCTAATTTTATCTGGTTATTAATTTTCACTGGCCTTAAGGTTGAAATGCACACACACACCTTCATCCACCCCAATCAATATTACATGAGTGGAAGATTTTTGCTCATGTAATATTCTCTAGTGAGCAAGATGTGATGAAGAATGTGCTTCAAACAGAGAGGACAAGTGTCAGTAAGTGTCTTTGTGTATTACAGGTGTCATATTTTGAAAATCACTGATTTGTGCTCCTTTAGTGATAGGGGGACTTCTCCTGACACAAGAAGGAGTCCCAGAGAATAAGGGTCCCAGAGAATGGATTCCGTATGAAGAAGGGAGGGAGTATGAGATTGAGGAGACACAAGGAGAAGTAAGAGTCCCCCACTTTCCTGGCTGAGAAGCTGATGGAAGAAATAAAAAAGAAAGTGTTAGGTAGAAAAGTCAGTGTGCATCCTGATCTCTCCTTTCATGGATAGAACCCCGGTGTGGGGTTGGGAGCGGGGGAGTTTGTAGATAGAGTAGGGCAAAAACCCAAGGACATTCCAGGAGAAGTGCTGTAGCTGGAAAGCTGTTTCTCCCAGGAGAAGCTGGGCTCAGGTGGCATCCAGTATGATGTGCGGTTTGCCAAAGGAGGAGGCAAAACAGACAGGACTGAGGCAGGCTCCTGGTCCCACAGCCTGTGGGTGGCGTGCAGGAGGTTTTTAAAGTCCCTGCAGAAAATGATGAAGGAGGCAAAAATCCTAGGCTTGAGACCAAGGCTGCAGTTTGTAAAATCTTCAGGGATGAGGCAGGTGGCTGAGACCAAGGAATCTGGAAAGAGGTGCCATCACGATGCCTGGATGGCTATGGAGTTAGGCATACCACAGTGCTGTGGGCTCAGGGAGAGGAGCAGCTCACCTAGAGCACAGGGAGATTGCAGAACGCTATGCATTTGTAGGGCCCTGTTCTCTGGCACTCATGCCACAGCCGGACTGCAGCAGGCTCACCTAAAAGGCCTAGAAGTTACCTTGGAGAAGAGCAAAAGTTGTGGAACACTGAGAATTTCCCTAAGGAAATATTCGAATTATTGGATCAGACTAAGTTTGACAAACTGAGACATTGGATCAGCACCAAGAAACAAGGAAGCTCCACTTGTCTTCACACATCTCACCCTAATGTATACAGTTGTGAACCTTCTACATGGCTCAAAACTTGTACCAAAATATGCCCAGATTTCCAGAATAATTGGTGGCCCAATTATTCTAAGTACTATGAGGTATCAAAGCATTTGTGTGATGCGGAAGCCTACATCTTAGAGCTTGTTACAAAGGATCTGGCGTTTGTAGGAATATAAGGTTAACGGAGTTTTTAGAGCCTCGATGAGATGAGGAGGCCATTGCGACATCATGTTATCAGAATTATTATGGGATATCATGTTAGCAGAAAAGAGATACGGGAAAAAGAAATAGGGGGTGGAAAATCTTTAGTTGTTTATTAGAAAAGAAAAAAGCCAAATGTGTTCACTGTGATGACACAGAGATGTTAGGGAAAAAAGTAAGAAGCAGCCAAATTCACTAATGTTCGGAAACACGTGGAAGCTGTACATGTCTCTGATCATTCTGCTGATGCCAGCTTTACAAAATGGAGGCCCACTTCAAAAACACATGGACTGAAGGGTTAGGCGAAGAAGATGTTTTGTTTTTTTTTCTGAAATCTGCAGTCACTGAGATTGATATTAATGACATCACTATTATGAATGCTGTGATTTCATCTAATATCTATTCAGTTAACTGCGAGCTTGAGGTCTGAACAAGTCCTCTCTTCCTGCTCCTCCCTGCTAAACACAACTTTCAACTCTGGAAATAACCCAAGAGACAACCGAAGGAGGATACCAGAAAAAGGAAGAGGAAGGTGGACTGATGAGGGATCCTATGGATTAGGGACAACACAGAACCGGTGTCCTGTGTCTTAACCAGGCATCTAATCTAACAAGAAAGGGAAGCCCAGGCCTGAAAGAAGGCAGCCCAGATAGGCCCATTTCTCCTTGGATCCAATGGAAATCCTACTGAAAACACCAGGTGGGCCGGAGCAGCAGCTGTCAAGGATTGAACAAGAGTTATGCCAAGGGCTGACACCTAGGGCCAGGGCCAGGGCAGTGATCCTGTTTCTGCAGGTGTGAAGGGACTCTCTTCTTCCATCTGGGGACACTTGGGTGCAGTGAGGAGGCCAAGCGCCCTGCCAGGGAGTCCTCTTCACACTGACCACAAAACCAATATCGATTAAAAATGGGTGAGTCCAATATGATTTATAAATAATAATTTGAAAACAAATACAATGTTAACATATAGGATTCCATAACATTAAAAAAATACACCATGATCAATGTGTTTATTTCAGGAATGCAAGCCTATTTAATATTTATAAATCTATTAATTCTCATCTACATTAATGAATTTAAGCATAAAAATTTATAGGCTAATCTTCCCAGATATTACAAAGGAGTAAGTCATAGCCAATTGTAATAAAAAGAAAATATGTTATAAAACAAGTGTAGATGAATTCTTCATCGACCCGATAAAATATATTTACAATAATGCTAAAGATAGTATTATGACTAGCAAGAAAAAATATTAGAAACATTCCATTAAAATAAGAGGACCACGATGTTTGCCGTCTCTGGTATTTAGCACTTTTCTGGAGCTATAAGTCAACGCAATTTGACAAGAGAATAAAGTAAAAAAACTGAAAATTGAAAAAAGGAAGGGTACAATTTTATTTATTGGCAAATTGTGTAGTAGCATATCTTCAAATAGTCTAGACAATTAACTGAAAAACTCTTCCGTAAATTAGGGGCACGCAAAATGATCTGTAGAGTATATACAGAATCTGTACAGCAAGAGAAGACCCCGTTTATAATCTCATCCAAATGACAAAGTACCTTGGAATAAATTTAATGAGAAATGTGCTAAAAACAGTAAGGTTATATTTCTGGACTTTCTTATTCTGTTCCATTGATCTCTTTAACAACTCTTGTACCACTTTTAATCATGATAGCTTTATAATATGTTTTAATATTTAGTAAATCTACTTCTGCCTAAATGTCTCTGAATAGGAAGCTGGTTTTATGAATGTCATGTACAAGTCTGCATCCATTACAAATATTGGATTTTCAGGTACTGATCTAAAATTATTCTGTGTTGTTCAATGAGAAAAGCAAGGTGCAGAACACTTTGAGCAGTTGTGCAAAAGCAGGTGTAAAATGTATATACATTTTTAGAATGAAGAGACTATCTTTGGGATGGTTTGTAAAAAAAAAATCGTAACACTTATTTCCTCTGGAAAGGAGAACTGGCAACTGGGAGATAAGGACAGAGAGTGTCATTGTAAAAAGTTTTGTTCTCCTTGATTTATGAAACGTATATTATTGTTTACTCAAAAATAAATAAATACAAATTTTAAAATATGATCATAGTCTCTACATTGGAATCCTCAGAGATGCTTTATAAGTTCTTCTGTTAGAAACTTTTAATTCTGCGATGCGTATGTAGGCGTTACTTTGCTCTTCAATGTTTTTTTCAGGGAAAATGACATAAAAATTTTAAAAACCCAGGCAATAACTTTCTGCATTACCAGGTTTTATTACGCTAAATTAAATTTACTAAATGCTGTTAGTTAAATTTTAGTAAATGCTTTTAGAGTATAATATGTTCTTTTAATTGATACGATGGTACTATTCTCATGAAACATTATGTGGAGTCTATAAAGGAAAGTTAATATCGCAATGTGTAGAAAAGTTAAAGTTTCTGCCTCATGGGGAAATGTGGCTATTTTCAAAGAGCCTGCTCAGCCCTCCAAAGCTGTGTTGTCTTCTCTGACCTGTTTCTTAATTTGGACGTAACTTTTAAATCTTGAAAAGGATATTTCAATTTATTTTTATTTTATTATTATTATTTTTTGAGATGGAGCCTCACTACGTTGCCCAGGCTGGTCTGGGATCCTCCCGCCTCAGCCTCCTAAGTAGCCAGGATTACAGGCTTGCACCCCCCTGCCCAGCAATTTTAATAGTTTGGACTTTCTGTTTCATCCTTTCTGTTTCCCTGTGTCTAATATTCATCTCTAGTCTCTCATCTTCCATGCACATCCAATTCTTCATGTTCCTTGACTGTCTCACACCTCCATGCAAGCACAGACCCAGGTTGGTAATGTCCTCTTTAAGAAACATAGTATAAACTTAGAAATATATAATTAGTACCAAAGGAAATATTTGTTTAGAGGGACAGAAACAACATAACAAATTATACATTTTTAAAAGCTTACAAAAGGTATAAACATAAAATCCAGAAAAATAAGATTCTTTCATGTCCTCACACAACTTCGTAACATTTTTTCCTCCTATTTTTGTAGGGGTTCGGGGAGCTACTTGTATTTTGCCTTGACATATAACAAAAATTTTGTAAAGCTAGTTTCTGTAGGGAAAATAGAAAAAAATAATTCAGCCTTTTTTCTGGCATTGTTGGTTAAAATAATCTGGAAAAGTTACTGTTAGCTTCACAACGCATCTCTGGTAACATGTAGATTTTTAGGATTGTTGTCACATGTGGATAATCCTCTACTGAGTCTCTTTCATATATGAGTTATAAGAGTTCAAGTCATTTCAAGCGTTCTTGGTCCATGACTAATCTTACATACCTTTTGAACTCACAATATCCATTCACTCATGGAAGTGGTGTATTTTGAGTTTTCACTAGATTTGTGAAAGTCAGGGAGAAACTTACATCTTTTCTCATTGTGTTCATGCAATTTACTCTCTTTAGTCATTGGTACAGTCCCAAAAGTTATTTATTATTTCTTTTTGCAATTTGTTTCTTCCTCTAAATAAGTTACAGCTTTTGTATAATCTGAATTTTTATGATTGCCACTGCTACAATTTGCTTCTTGATGTCAGAATAGTATCTGTTGGTTTCATTGCCACTTTTGCTTGTATTTCATTAATTGAAATTTCTCTTCATCCTTTAACTATAAATTTTAAGATGACAAAAGGAGGTAACAGAATGATCTTTTAAAAAGATCACCCCCATTCCCCCGCTCCCAGATTCTTTAATGGCTTCCTGTTTTAATCAGTATTGAATTGGAACCACATGGCCCTGTATTACCTGGCCTGCCTTGACTCTCCCACCATAATTTCCTTTTGTTCCTCAGGCTTCACCCCCTCTGAACTTCCTTTCTGTTCTGGGATACACTGAGCTTGCTCTACCTCAAGGCCCTTACACCTGCTCCTCCCTGTTCCTGGGACACTTTTTGTTCAGATCTTTGCATTAAGGACTCTGTCTCATAATTTTTTTTTCTTTTCTTTTTTAGAGACAGGATCTCACTCCACATAACGTATCAGCCTGTCAACGAGGCTGAAGTACAGTGATGTGATCGTAGTTCCCCACAACATTGAACTCCTGAGCTTAAGCAGTCTTCCTGTCCCAGCCTCCCAAGTAACTGGGACTACAGGTGTATGCCACCGTGCCCAGATGATTTAAAAAAAAATTGTATAGAGATGGAGTTTAGCTATATGCCGCACAGGCTGGTCTGGCACTCCTGGCTTCAAGTGATCCTTCCCCCTCAGCCTCTCGGAGTGTTGGGATTACAGGCGTGAGGTACTGAGACCAGCTTCTTCTCACCTTTATGTATCTGTTGCATGGACCTTCCCTGATCACTCTTCCCTAATCAGTCTTCCAACTCTTCCAATCGTGATTTCACTAATTATTTTATCCTCTTAGCAGCACTGATGAAAGGACTTTTAAACTCCTCTTTGTATTTGATCATTTGATTATGTGTTTGTTTGACTGTATATTGTCTGTCTCTCCTGACTGGACAGCCAGTTTGTTTGATGACAGGGACCCCATGAGAAGTGTTGGCAGGGTATGTATGTTCTGAAAGGGTTCTTTGGCCCAAGAAAGCTTAGACAATGCTTCACACAGCACCCTTTTGTAGACTTACATTTCATCTGAGTATTTTGAAACTTCTGAGACTTTTCTGCAATAAAGAAATCTATTTCATTTTGTTTACTCCAGAGTTTCACAAATGTTTTTAATCACAGAAGCTTCTTGTTTTATCACCCAATTACCAACTACCATTTTGGAAATAGTCACACAAATCCATAAAATAATTTCTAACACCAGAGGAGCGCTACACAATTCCATAAAACTACTTAGGTAAGGATTTACGGTAAACAGACGTTGGAAAATAATTCCTTCATAGCTCTTGGACATCTCCCCTGCACCAGACATGACGTCATGTCTCAGAGAGACAGTGACTGGCACAGTCCCTATATCGCTGAGCCTCAGCGTCTATGACATGGTGCGAGAAACACTGTCCTCTATGGGAGAGCGCGTTGGAGCAGCGCTGAGCCCAGTCTTGGGCTCTGGGAAGGCTTCCTGGTAAGGTGTCCTCTAAGCCAAGACCCGAAAGGTTCATAGACATTTGCCAAATGAAGAGCCAAGGAAGACCAGCACAGACATGGAGAGCAGCCTGTGTCCCTGGCTGGCAGCGCGAAGCGGCGTGGGCGTCGGAGGGACTGGGGGAGCCCGGTGTGGTGGGGCAGACTGTGAGAAACAAGTGCTGAGATACAAGGACAGAGCGGTAAGCAGTGGCCAGGTCACACAGAAGCGAGCTGAAACAGATCACTTCTTTATCTGTCCCACTAACCTGAATGTAGATTCATTGAAGTGGCTTTGTATTGTTGACTCCGTTTGTCTGGCTTACCTTGTCACCTGGTGCTGAGTGAACATTCGGTCAAGTTTTATGCAATAGAGGAAGTGAAAGAAGTTGAAGACTGGAGGAGTCTTTCAGTAACATTGCCGGTGGGGGGAAAAGCTGCTCTTGGGTGTACTGTGATCAACTGCTGCTTCATTTACTACTCATTTGCAGGCAACCTTCTACGAGTAGCAGGAAAACGCACCACCGACATGATAGCCATCGCAGGCCTTTCTGACGGAGCAACTGGCCCGCGTAGCTGTCTCAGGAAAAGGGAGCAGCCGTTCCTGACACCATTGGGAATATCTTTCTAGCTTTTGAGTAATTCTAAGTGTCAGGATCATTTAACTTTTCAGAGTGTGCAATGTAAAACAAGTGGTAAATGGGGGTGGGGGAAGGAGACCAAAAGGGGAAAAATAGTCGATGTTGCAGACTTGTTTCCACTATTCAGTGGCCAATAAATGATGTCTAGACTCTGTCCCTTATTCCCATCTGGAGAGTTCTGCTGTTCTTACATAATAAACGAATCAAAAGAAAAACAGTCATGGGTGGGAGAAACAGCAGGGTCTTCGCATGTTGTTTCCCTTATGATTTCTTTGCCAACAGGAAGGCAACTCTTCTAACTGAGCCAATGAACACTTGATGAAAACCGCTTTAATCCCAGACTTTCTTACCCTCCTGACTAGCCAAGTCATTTTTGGGTAGCTCAACACTTCTTATTTTGGCTCCAGCCCAGAGCTTTCTTATACCCTGAGAATTCATATGAAGACGATTATGTACACTTTCTGGGACTACTTCTTTTTGTCAGAGTTTGAAACCAAAGAAATATTTAAACACTTTATTGTCTTTTTATGGTGATTCTGTCTGTGTAACTGATCAAACTTTTATAAGGGAAAGAAAAATACAGGTTTTGTTGAGTAAAGGGAGATGATAAAGAAAGAACTTGTTTCTTGTGAAACTGGTTCTGTGAATAAAGGAAATAAGGACGACAGTTTTGAAGGAATCGTCTGAATTCCTCCCCAGCCTTGGAGAGTTTTGCACCTTTTTTTTTTTTTTTTTTTTTTACTAAAATTTAACTTTTCTTTTTTTTTTTTCAAGTTGATACCTAAAACTGTACATATTGTTGGAGTGCAGGTGATACTTCGACACATGCGTACAATGTGTACTGATTAAATCAGAGTAATTGAGATTTTGGTTAGACTTTTGTTCATATTGTATCGTTTTCTTTGTTGCTCAGTTCTTGCCTTAAACAAGCACAAGTTCTTCAGAGGAGAAAGGGATTGTCAAATGGTGAAGGCAAGGGGCGGGGCAGGAACCTGGTTTTCCAGACTGGTCAGGAATGGAGGCTCCTGGAATTTTCCATCGTGTTTTATGATTCCCCCAGTACCCTTCTTCTGCATCTTCGGACTGTTGTAAAAAAGGAAGCAGTTGGAGGTTTTGAGAATTGTTTTTGAGCAGGCATGACAGGCAGTGGTGTGGAACCATGACCTGTGTTTGACCTTGGACCCTTGAAAATGCAGCTAGAGTGCTGTATCTACAGATTCAGGCAGTTTTGAGGACTTAACTTTGTCAAATGACTACTTCTCCTTACATGCCTACAACTCTAGTTATTGGCCTGTGTTGTCATCTTGCTGCCGTGTTTCTGGGCATGTGATATAATTCAATGTGTCATGACAAAGAAAACATAAACCGCGCACTCACTTTTCTCTAAGCCACACAGCTGTTGCGCTCACTCTTCCATTACATAAAACCTTGCTTCTCATTCATATATCTTAGGTTGGTTTGTTTCAGGCTGATGTTTTCTCCAGTGAATCTAGAACAAGGAGTAAGATGCTAGATTCACATCGTTTTCTGAACACTAGGTTTCTATGTGACACTATTGGTTACCTAACATCTGTAACTTCAGATGCTTGAGGTCAGCATGTAACACTCTTACAGGAATGTTACATGATCCATTCATGTCTAAAATTTTAGCGTTTTAATAACATCAACGACTGCAATAATACTAAATGACACTGTGAGCTCAAGATCAGTGAGTATCTGTATTAGTCTGTTCTCATGCGGCTAATAAAGACATACCTGAGACTGGGTGATTTATAAAGGAAAGAGGTTTAATGGACTCACAGTTCCACATGGCCTCACAAACATGGTGAAAAGCGAAGGAAGAGCAAAGGCATGTCTTACATAGTGGCAGGCAAGAGAGCTTGTGCAGGGGAACTCCCGTGTATAAAACCATCAGATCTCGTGAGACTTATTCACTACCATGAGAACAGTATGGGAGAAACTGCCTCTGTGATTCAGTTATCTCCCCCTGGCCCCGCCCTTCCTACGTGGGGATTATTTCAATTCAAGGTGAGATTTGGGTGGGGGCACAGCCAAACGATACCAGTATCTCATTCATTACCGACTTCCTAATATTTAGTATGAAACCTTGTATTAGATGAGACTCAATGAAAAGAAGTTGTTGCTATTGTTTAGACTGTGACTTAGGTTCCAACAGAATTTGATCCTAAGACAGAGATTTAAATGCATTTTTGGAGGGTTCAGGGTGATGATAAGAGGAGTGAGGAAGTGATATAAAAGAAGAGAAGGAAGCCAAGAGAACGTGCGGTATTCAGTCTACTTCCGCAGTAGCCTAATGTGGGAGTGTAATCACACAGAGAAACTCTGGGGCATATTGCAGAACACATGTCTCAGAATTTTCCCACCCAAGAAACAATGGTGCTGCTCTATTTAAACACCGACCTCTGAAAAAGGAATTAAAGGCTGCTCCCGCGGTGTTCATTCTGTCATTTCCAGCCTGCCTTTCTGTGACCAGAGTGGCCTTTCTTGGCTCAGGAACTGAGTGCCCTCAGGCACAGAGATGCAGAGCCAGGCAGAAAGACGCCCAGCAGCCAGCCGCAATGGCAGTCAAAGTCTATGCCAGGAGTGTGAGCAGAGCACTGACTGTGTCTCCTCAAGGTAATTTTGAAGTGAAAGTCGTTGCTAATTATTCTGATTCCTCTGCAGATTGCTTTAGGTGTACAATGACATTTTTATCACAGTCATTTAAGTAACACAAAATGGCCATTTAGTTGTCCCAGCACCACTAGTTGAAGAGATTGAAGAGACTGTTTTTTCCCCATTGATTGGTCTTGGCGCCCTCATCAAAAATCAGTTAGTCATCGAGGTATGGGTTGATTTCTGGACTTTGAAATTTATTCCTTTGGTCTGTTGGTCTATCCTTAAGCCAATACTACTATACTCTTGTGACACTGTAGCTTTGTAGCAAGTTTTCAAATTGGAAAGCGTGAGTCTTCCAACTTTGTTTTTTCCCAAGATTGTTTTGGTTATTTGAGACTCCTTATAATTCCATGTGAATTTGAAAAACTGATTTATCATTTCTGGAAAAAAACAAAAAAAGCAAAAAAACAAACCTGGGATTTTGATAGGGATTGCATTAAATTTTTACTAGGGTTTGTTTTGGGCAGTATTGCTGTTCTAATGATGCTAACTCTTCCAATCCATAAACATGGGATTTTTTTTTTTTTTTTTACCATTTATTTAGAGCTTCTTTAATTTTTTTCAGTAATGTTTCATAGTTTTCAATGCGCAAATCTTTCACCTACTTGGTTAAATGTATTCCTAGGCATTCTATTTTTTGAATGAAAATACAAGTAGAATTGTCTTCATAATTTCCTTTCTGGGTTGTTAATTACCAGTTTATAAAGACACTAATGTTTTATGTGGTGATCTCATACCCTGAAGTTGCTAAATTGTTTATTAGCTTTAGTTTTTGTGTGGAATTTTTGAGATTTTCTATATATAGGATCTTGCCATCCATGAATAAAGATAATTTTACATCTTTCCTTTCAATTTGAATACCTTTTTTCTTGCCAAATTGCTCTGGCTAGAACTTCCAGTAAAATGGAATAGCAATGCTGAAAGCAGGGATCTTTTTCTTATTCCTGATTTTAGAGGGGAAGCTGCCAGTCTTCAGCATTGAGTATGATATGAGCTGTGCATTTGTCACAAGTGCTCTTACCATGGGGAGGAAGTTCCCTTCCATTACTGTGTGTCTTTATCATGAAAGAATGCTTGATTTTGTGAAATACTTTTTTGTGTGTGTTTCTCTCAATGAGATAATCATGCAATTTCTCGCCTTCATACTCTTAATATAATTTATTACATTGATTGATTTTCTTACGTTGAAACACCCCTGCATTCCAAACTTTTGTACATCAAAGAACATTATCAGGAAAGTGAAAAGGCAATTTTCAGAATGGGAGAAAACTTGAAAATCATTCATATGAAAAGTATCATGTCCAGAGTAAAGATATCTTACAACTCGACACCAACAACAAAAACCAAAAAAAAGAATTAAGAAATGGGAAAAGGACTGCAACAGATATTTCTCCACAGAAGATGCACAAATGGCTTAAAAATAAGCACATGAAAAGATGCTCAACGTTATCTCTTATTAGAGAGACACATATTAAAAACCACAATGAGAACATTTTACACCCAGGAATATGGCTACAAGTTTAAAAAGAAGAAGTGAAGAAGAAAATAGAAAACAGCAAATGTTGATTAGCATGAGGAGAAACTGGACCCTTGCGCATTGCTGGTGGAAAGGTAAAATGGGTGAGCCACTGTGGGGAAGAGTTTGGTGGTTCCTTCAAAAGGTAAAGAAATTGACCATGTGACCCACTAATTCCACTCCCAGGTATAATCCCCGGAGAACTGAAAACAGACATTCAGACAAATAATTGTGCATGAATATTAATAGCGGCACTACTGACAATAGCCGAAAGATGGAAACAGCTCAAATATCCATCGACAGATGAATGAATAAGCAAACTGTCGGATATCCATACAATGGAATATTCTTCAGTTATAAAAAAATGAAATATTGGCCGGGCGTGGTGACTCACGCCTGTAATCCCAGCACTTTGGGGGGTCGAGGTGGGCAGATCACGAGGTCAGGAGATGGAGACCATCCTGGATAACATGGTGAAACCCCGTCTCTACTACAAGTACAAAAACAAAATTAGCTGGGCCTGGTGGCGGCCCTGTTGTCCCACCTGCTTAGGAGGCTGAAGCAGGAGAAAGGCGTGACCCCGGGAGGCGGAGCTTGCAGTGAGCCTAGATCATGCCACTGCACTCCAGCCTGGGTGACAGAGTGAGACTCTGTCTCAAAAAAAATCAAAAAACAAAATACACACAAAAAGTACTGATGCACGCTATAGCATAAAACTGAAAAAGATTAATGTAAGTAAAAGAAGCCAGACGAAAAGATTACATATTGTACAATTTTTAATTAAATATAAAAAAATAGGTAAATATATAAACACAGAAAACAAATTGGTCATTGCCAGGAGCTTGGAGTTTGGGTAATGGGAAGTAATTGCTTAATAGGTACAGCGTTTTATTTTGGAGCAAGGAAAACATTTTGAAACTAAAGATATGATTAAACAACATTATTAATGTACTAAAAGCCACAGAATTGTCACTCCTGTCTCCTATATTATGCATTTTTATATGGGTTACTGTCTTTGGAAACTATCGTCCTGAATGTAGCTGAAGTTCTGGGAAAATTTGAGTTAGCTATTATTTTTTACACATAGTTTTTGCATCTATTTTGGTTACTATTATTTTAAGAACAAAATAAACGTGTGTATTGGATGGTTTAACTAGCCAGGAATGCCATATGGAGTCCAGACTAAAGAAAAAGAAAAAATATATTCTAGATTAGTTCTTATGGCAAAGTACTTAGTCACATTTTAGAAGAATTTTTTTCCCCCTGTATGGTATTTGGAGACAATCTTTTTCTCCAGTTAATGGTTGAGGCTGAGTACTTTGCAGGGGAAAGTATGGTCTTAGAAGGGAGCCTTTGAGTCCATCTTTGACTGTGGAAAACCAGAAGGCTGGGCTGCCATAGTCTTTGGGCCTAATTTGGGGCAAATGATGTTTTCTGAAGCTAAAAGATAGACAGGAGGTAAAAAAAAAAAAAAAAGAATGGTTTTTCTGAGTATGTCATTTAAATGTTATTTAATCAATCATTAGGGTTTTCCTAACCAGTACTACACTTCATTCAAGCACATTTACTTGCATCTCACCTGTTTTAACATTAGAGAATTTGGTTAGGAGTAGGGTGTTGAAGCGAATTCACTTACAAGCAGGCTTGCCTATCCAACTTAGTCTATGTTGTGACTAGCAGACAAAAGAGGGGGTGGCCATATGTCTTCTTCAAGCCCACCCGGAAAAAGTGATGCTCAACAAAGTCACTGTATTCAAGAGGAAGCTGCCAACTTCACTTATTCATCAGACTGTACAATGCATGTTTGCTGTGAAAGTAAAGGAATTTGATCTCCTTTGCTGAAACCTACTAGAGGAACCAAGGAGAAAGATTTAATTACCAAACTAGTTGTAGTATCCCACAGTGCTGTGTGCAACACCCAATTCCTGGATCTGTACACAAGAGACTGCATTCGGTGAAGCCGTGATGATTTGAAAGCAATTTCCTGGGCTCATTCTATATAGGGGAGAATTGATATTTTCTATGACTCATGCTCCAGTTATTGTATTATATTTATGGCTTTCAACTTGGCAGAAATGCTTTTAATAACTTTTTAATGTTGTATCTTGGCATTATCAATTCCCGGCTCCCATTAGTTCAATGTCTCCTGCTTTGTACAGGTTTGGCTGACGTAGTGATTTTAGGTTGTTATTAATCCCCTTATTTGCTCTCATGGCTTAAGAGTGATGGCCAAATAATATTAAATTATTGTGACCCATATTCAATTCATATTTGAATTGGAGTTTTTATGTTTACATTTTTGTGTTTATGTATATTACATAAAAACATTAAAGGAGGTGTAGAAAACTTATAAATAAATTATGATTGAAAAATTAGAATCAACCATTATTCAGAGATAACAGCATTAACTCTTTAAAATTTCCATTCCAGCCTTTTTCTACATATATAATTATGCATTTCATATACATATATGTTACAAAATTACATTCGTGCTGTATGTATAGTTGGTGTCTCACTTTTAATTTAAACTATATTGTGACTGTTTTAGCATGCCATTACTTCCTGTTTTATTAACTTTCTTACTCTTACCTTTAATTTCTGTCTTTCTGTATATATAAAATACATTTTGTTTACTAGTAGCTTCTGTAGTTATGTACAAAGTACATAATGTGCTATTTATAGTAATAGTTATCTTTCCACATTTCAAAATACTGTTAATTGATAACTTTTGTATTGTCAGTCAATAAATTAGAACATTTTTAGACTTTCAGTTCCTTCTGTAAAAGAAAACTAAATGAACACCCTTTCTCTTTTTTTTTGATTGGATTGTTTAATCCATTCACATTTATTTTAGTGTTAACATCATTGTATTCATGCTTGCCTTTTGCTTTTTGCTTTCTGTAGATACCATGTCTTTCCTTCTTTGTTCCTCCATTCTTCCTTTATATTTTTTGCATCAAGTGAATATTTGCTTTTTTTTCTTTCTTTTACTTTTCACGTGTTACCTCCTTTTCTTAAACTTATTAAGTTTGGAGGTATAAGTGCAGGTTTTCTACATGTGTAAACTCATGTCACAGGGATTTGTAGTACAGATTAGTTTGTCACCCAGGTATAAAGCCTTGTACCCATTAGTTACTCTTCCTGAACTTCTTCCTTCTGCCATCCTCCACCTTCTGACCAGCTCCAGTGTGTGGCATTCCTCTCTCTGGATTTTTCTGTGCTCTATTTTCTTCAATATCTTCAACATCGTTTAAAATCTGTGATTTTAAGTAAAACATACTTTAATGGAATTATTTTAATTCATTTGTCATCTTTCTTACAAATAATTAATGGTTTTTTTTATGTACCAAACATTCATTACATTTTATTTAATGCAATGGTATTCTGATTTCAAATGCTCAGCTGTAGTATGAATATTAGAATGTTGATACCACAGTACTCTAAAATCTGATTCTCTGTCAACTTAAGTGCATTTCTTACTCCATTTTTGATCACAGAATTTTTTGTTAATAAACTTCAGGTTTTAGATCAGCTTTAGGTTTACAGAAAAAAGGAGTGAAAAGTACAGAGTTCCCATATATTCTCTTCCTCCCTCAACAGCTCTCCCCACTATCACATTCTTTTGATAGCCACCATAGAGTGGCAAATTTGTCATTACTGATGAACCTAGAGTGACACCCAAAGTGTATGGTGTACGTTAGTGTTCCCTCTTGGTGTTGGAGTCTGTGTGTTTTGACAAATATCTAATGGCGCGTCTATACCACTGCAGCATCATACAGAGTAGTTTTCAGCACCCTGAAGATCCGCTGTGCCGTGCCTACTCGCCTCTCCCTCTCCTCGACCTCTGGCAGCCACTAATAATTTTATTCTCTCCATAGATGTACCTTTTCCAGAATATCATCAAGGTGGAATCATAGTGTCGCCTTTTCACACTGGCTTCTTTTACTTAGTAATATGTACTTAAGTTTCTTCTATTTCTCTTCATGGCTTGATAAGCTCATTTGTACTAAGTTTATTCATTCATCTGCTATTTTGATTGCTTCCAAACCAATGTGGCAATTATGAATAAAGCTGCCATAAACATCCATATGCAGGGTTTTATGTGGACATACATTTTCAATGACGGGTAGGTACCAAGGAGCAGAAATGCTGAATTACATGGTAAGGGTATATTTACTTTTGTAAGAAACTGCCAAATTGTCTTCAAAAGAGGTGGTATCATTTCAAATTCCTACCAGTGATGAATGACCGTTTCTGTTGCTCCTCATCCTCGCCAGCATGTGATATTGTCAGTGTTCTGGATTTTGGCCATTCTAATAGATGTATAGTAGCATCATGAATGGATTACCATAATAATCTCTGGAGTCAGTTATCTTAGGACTTCGGCCCCCATTTCTTTTTTTGCTCCCAGTGTGCACTTCCTCACCATGTGATGCCTTCGGCCATGTTTTGCAGCAAGAAGCCCTCACCAGATTCAGCCCCTCAATCTTGGACTTCCAAGCCTCCAGAACCATGAGCCAAATGAGGCTCCTTTCTTCATTAATTACCCAGTTGGTGGTATTCTGTTAAAGCAGCAGAAAACAGACTAGGACACACATTTTACAGGTTAGGCTTAGAGAGTTTGCTCCTGAAGTCCAGCTCTTTTCTTTTCCAGGTTAAATGCCCAAACCTCAGGGATCACATCTTTGACTTTGGTTTCCTATTATTGGTATTTTAAGTGCCTGTGACTTTTTCTATAAACCATTTATCACAATTATAATTAAATACTTTCACAACCCATATGGGCTGATGCTGGCCTCTCTTAGACTTAAAGGTTATAATATTCAAAGCAGATTTCTGACTATGAAAGAAGTGAGACCTAACAGATTGTTATCCATGAGATCGAGAAGGCGGATAACCTGCTCGTTGCTCTGCAAACTCACTAAATATCACCTTTACACATGTTCCTTTTATCCCAAATTCCCTCGGCTTTAAGTTCACTCCTTCATTTGTCTCTCTTCGTCCCCCTTTTATGAAAGTCTCTTTCTTCTCACAGTCACAGTGGTGTGCGGTCTTTCCTTTCTTCCCCTTCTCCAGCCCTCTGGGCCACACTGCATTGGTTCTGTGCTTCCTGCTATACATTTCCCTTATGGTTTTCTGAACAAGCATTGATATCACAGCTTGCATCAAAATACCCATGAATTTTCCCATTCCAGGCCAGCACTATAAAAGGGTGGGTGTCTGGAGACAATGAGGAGAAGGATAATAAGTGTTTATAAGTTGATATATTTTTCTTGTCACACATAATGATGTGATTATTTTCTCTGTCTCCTACTGGGCAAGGACCGTGTCACAATGCCTGACTTGGTAGCTGACAAGGTAGAAGAGCAGAGAATATTTGTTGAATGGGTGTATAAGTGTAGTTTGTTGGGAGACACATAACTAGGATGTGGAAAGTCTTTTTTTTTTTTTTTTTGAGACGGAGTCTCGCTCTGCCCCCAGGCTGGAGTGCAGTGGCCGGATCTCAGCTCACTGCAAGCTCCGCCTCCCGGGTTCACGCCATTCTCCTGCCTCAGCCTCCCGAGTAGCTGGGATTACAGGCGCCCGCCACCTCGCCCGGCTAATTTTTTTGTATTTTTTAGTAGAGACGGGGTTTCACCGTGTTAGCCAGGATGGTTTCGATCTCCTGACCTCGTGATCCGCCCGTCTCGGCCTCCCAAAGTGCTGGGATTACAGGCTTGAGCCACCGCGCCCGGCCGGAAAGTCTTAATTCAAACCCAGATCTATCTGACTCCAGCGTTCTTCATTTCTGAAATAGTGACGGAAATTTGGTTTCTGAAACAGTGATGGAAACGTACTTCCATGGTAAGAAAGGGGTGGTCTTTGGAATAAAGTTTAAAAGGCAACAGCGGAGATGGGATCCAACTGGTGTGTGTCGGTGGATGGGAGGATAACCATGTAGAAGTGCAGGTACTGAAGGAGGAAACTTAGTGAAGCCTTGCCTAGAGGAATCTTGTTCTATTAACGAGCTAGAAAAAAATCATCTACCAAGAATAAGAAGGAAAACTGATGGCGACACAGTGAGTTAAAAGTGTAATTTGAAAATGATTAGTAGAGATAACTGAGTATTGATCTTTAGAGATTGTTGGGCAGTACCGAAGACTATGAATTGTCAGGAGCACAAATCCCCCAAGCTTTGTAGTTGTTTAAACAGCAGGATTTAGTAGTCCTTGTATGGGAAGAGCTAAGTTAGCCCTCGTTTTTCTGATTTGGGTTTTGCATATAGATTAAATGAAAGGACAGTGATTCAGTGGATATGATGATGATAGCAAAGGGATAGATATAATGAGGATCGGTGTGACCTAGACTGTTCAAAGACTGAAGGTGCCTCAAAGGGCTGTGAGCTTCTGGTAGTCACTTCACTGCATGATGGAAATCCCTCTTCTCAGATGACCAAATAACACTGTGAACTCAAGAAGTAATAGATCATAGTGAGCCAGCCTGGAGTAACACAGCTCTCACAGTCGGCGCAGACACACTGAATCAGATGAGGGAAGCAGAGTTTTAGGACAGTAATTCTCCTCGTCCATGGTAACAGGAACATTACGTGCCATCCTCTCCTATCATTTGTAATTGTCTGCCACTCTGAATGTCCAAATTAACTGCAAGAAATTTTGTGTAGCCTTGTTCTTATTGTGCCTTAAAAGACAAGTGTTTTTCATCTTTTTATTGACCTCATAGATTCATATTAAAGTCAGCGGGTTTTAAGAAGATTAGGGCACCCACAAATTAGGGCAGCTCAGTTGTTTAGTTCAAAAAACATTTATTGAGAAACTGTTGTTCCTGCCAGACATAAAAGATACTGAAATGGAAAAGTAACATCTTCTGCTCCTGAGAAATTTCTAGACTAACTTTCACATTATGTGAATGTGTTTTCAAACTTGTAATACATTCAATGGTGATAGTGCTTTGATTCCAAAGCCCTGAACATTTACCTATGAATTCTCTCTTCCCCATCTTCTCTTTTTGGAAGAAGGTCGTGCAGCCTGTGCTTGAGTACATCTGACAAAGGGAAGCATGCTGTGTCCTGAGAGAGCTTCACAAGGCATGATTGGCCCGTGAGAAGTGCATGAGTTCCCTCTCCCAGCACCGTGATAGCACGGGAGAAACATTTACATGCATCTGAGCTCATTCAAGTAAAGTACTAAGCAAAGGCAAAGGAGTAGCAACATCAATATTTCTTTCAGACCCTGAGGTCTCTGATTCTCATGTTTATTTTTATTTTTATCATCTTTCTCTTTCTTTGGGCCGTGTAATCAATGATAAATTGTCCACCAGAAAGCAAAACTTAGTAAAATAAAAGTCCTCTTTAAATATATCCCTTTGACTCCAAATTTTTTATTACTTTCACTACCATGGTAGAGAGGAGGATATGTAATTTACTTGTAAAACTGCTTGTCCTAAAAAGTTGGTAAGTACCATACACCTCTACATTAGTTACACTTAACGTGCATGACATTAGTTACATTTACATGCACGACTACCATTTATTGAACACACATTTATTGGCAGAGGTTGTATACAGAATGCTTTGAAACAAGGAATGAAAAGAAAGATAAGATGGGCAAGAATGAGGGAGAAAAAAATGGATCTAAAAACTAAGTTTCTTTAAGTCAGGTTGAAGGGACTTTTACTGTTGTATGTTAGACAGTTTTTAATTTGAAGCACATAAATTCAGGAACAGAAAATTATTTTTAAATGCATTCTGAATTGTGCAATTTTTTTTTTCCTTTTTTTTCGAGACAGAGTCTCATTCTGTTGCCCAGGCTGGAGTGCAGTGGTGTGATCTTGCCTCACTGCAAGCTCCGCCTCCTGGGTTCACGCCGTTCTCCAGCCTTAGCTTCCCAAGTAGCTAGGACTATAGGTGCCCGCCACATCGTTGGGCTATTTTTTTTTTTTTTTTTTACATATTTTTAGCAGAAACGGGGTTTCACCGTGTTAGCCAGGATGGTCTTGATCACCTGACCTCGTGATCTACCCGCCTTGCCCTCCTAAAGTGCTGGGATTACAGGCGTGAGCCACCGTGCTTGGCCTGAAATGTGCAATTGTTTTTTAATGGTAAATGAATTTTGGCAAGGAAACCTGAAATTCTGATTTCATTTTTAAAAATTATTATTTAAAAAAAACTTAAATAGATTTCTTGCACAAGTTTGAGGCACTGTCTTTTGGCTGTAGACCTTGGCTGTTATGCTTATCATTTTCCCAGTTGGCTCACTCTACGGCAACAGGCATACTACTCCTTACTCTTTCCATTTTGATTCTTCTTTTCTCTCTTTTTCATCCTGTCTCTTGGCCAGATCCCATTTGCATTCTGGAGCTGCTCCTTGCCTAGAGGAAGCACTTCAATTGTTCCCTAGTCTAAAGAATAATTCATTTGTGTCTTAGAGTTCTGGGTAACCTTGATATATTTCCTCCCTCGTCATTCACGGTTTTTATACCTATCTTCTCTGGACAGGTTTACTCCAGTCAAGAAGCAATTAAAAAGAATCCTCTAGCACCCCCTGTCTTCGTTTAGAGAGCTGGCAGAAGCAAAGAGGGGTTCTCTTGCCGGCATCAGAGGGTAGATGGGGGCTGTAGATGTCATTCTGTTTTCCAAAGAACTGCTGAGTTCTGCGGAGACTCTCTTGAGCAAATCTTTTCTTTCCATTTTTCCCGCTCTGAGTAACCTCTGAATTTCTGTTATCAAATACCAACTTCATCTCACTCATCTTATTCAACTTTCACTTCAAGGCCCTAGTGACACGTACCCCTTCCCTTTGCCATAATTTTTATTTGATTGTAAATTTTTTCCTGTTTTCAAAAGCACCTTAAATATAAAATATTGTATTCAATAAAATGGCCAACCCTTTTATCGTAATCATGAAATTACGAAATCATTTTATTTTGTGTATTACAGAGATATTGATGGAGAAATGTTAAACCTCTGGGAAAGATGGCTCACTCACTGAGAGAGATCTAGTTATTGCATAATCTCGTTTGCAATTTATTTTAACAATTGTTTGTGGTCAGATAAACGCACATAAGTAAAAGAACACTTATTTAGCTCAATTATATTATATACAAACTGGCTACTTTAATTGGAGATAAAAGCTGGGCATTTTCTGCTTAGCTTTCATCTTGTTCTACGTGAAAAGGAACTTATCTTCAGGGAATACAAGCCACTCTATGTCTACCTCCTAAGTCTTTTAGGTAACCGCCCACCTGTGTGAAAGAACTGGTTCAGTGTAGAATTGCCAGTGAATTAGTGAGTAATTCTGTCTAATCTGGAATTCAGTTAACATGACACCCCTTGGTCTCATACATAGAAATACAAGGCTTAACTTTGCTTCCATTTGACTCTCCTTATTTTCAAATGAAGTCTGAACAAAAGAAGAAGGCTGTTTTTGGAGGACCTCTCTTATTAGGTTCTCCAAAGGCTCCTCAACATTTGGAAACTCTTATCTGAACTCATCATTTGTATTACACAGATGGGGAAAATTTGGGCCATGTTTAGTTTTTACTCAGCCACCTATGACATTGAGATAAACATACATAACTAACTGGGTCATCTTTCCTTCCATAGAAGTGGCAGTGAAATATATTTTTGTTGATTCATTCATACGACGAATATTTTTTGGGCTTTTGGGCAATTTCTGTAAACCAGGCACAGATCATAGAATCATGCTATGGGTAAAAACCGTGGGCTGGCCCCATTCAGTGGTAGGAAATAGAGATGTTAAGTTATTTCTGTCATGACAGATGTGACAAAAAAAGGATGACCAAGCCTGCATGAAAGAAAGCAAGGGTGCAGTGAGGAGAGTGTGAATATCTGGACTGGCCGTGCGAAAATGGGAGCTGCTAGCCACATGTGGCTATTTCAGTTTATATCTAAATTAATTCAAATGGAATGAAATTAAACATTCACTTCCTCATTTTCCATAGTCATTTTCATGTGTTTAATAGATACATATGGATAATGGCTATCATATTGAAAAACACAAATATAGAATTTTCCATAATCCTAGAAAGTTCAGTTAAACAGCTCTAGATTATATAGGAGTCAAATCCAGTAGCTGAGTTCTATTATTTTATGTCATCTTTTTACCCATCCATCCCAAGTTTTACGAAGTCAATAGCCAATGCTTAGAACTTTTGTTTAATCCTCTAAGTGTTTCCAGTAAATATCTACACTATTTAAAACAATAAAAGCAACTTGATTCGAAAGGGAGTAAAAACAATTATTGTCTCATGCCCAACAATCTATATTTAAAGACTTTTAAAGTATTGAAATTTGTTCTTTTGATATTAGAAAAATCTATTACGTAATTGTGGTTTGATTCCAAACACCTAATAACCTTAACCTATTTCAGGTTAAATGAGATATTTTTTCAATTATTCAACAAATACTTATTGAGTTATTCTATAATCCAGGCACTGTTTAGGTGCTGAGGACGCAGGGATAGGCAAAGCAGTACAAGTTTCTACTTTTGGATAGCTGACATTCTAATAGAGACTATCGACAAACAGTTTCTATAGCTGTGGTGGTGATAAACCCATATGAAGAAGAGTAACATAAGAGAATGAAGAATAAGAAGGATGGGTGTGTGCCATTTTGTTGTGCTTTTAATTGATGAACTGACCCTTTTTTTCATTAAGAAATATACTATCTCAGTTATTACACAGGGTGTTGAAATCTACTTTTTTAAAGTTAATATAGCAATTCCATGTTTTATAAAATTAATGTATATCATTTTCCTTTCTTAATTTTTAATCTATGTATTTATATTTAAAGTGTGATTTTTGCAGACAGCATACAGTGAGGTCTTATTTATTTTGTAATCCAGACTCATAATCTTTGCCTTTTGATTGGATCGTTTACTTGACATTTAATGTAATTATTTATATGTTTATATATTTTAAGGATATCATCCTACTATTTGTTCTCTGTTTGTCCCATGTGTGTTTTGTCTATTTCCCTCTTCTTTTTCTTTTTTGAATTGAGTATTTTTAGTATTCTGTTTTTATTATGTTTACTGGCTTATTAGCTACAGTAGTGTCCTCAATTATTTTGGTCATTTCCCTAAGAATGTTCATCTTTGAGTTATAACAGTCTACCTTCAAATACTATTAACCACTTGATATGTGAGAATTTTACAACAATACATTTCTTTTTTCTTTGCAAATATAATTAAGGTAAACATCCTAAGATGAGATCATTCTGGATTAGGATGGTCCCTAAAATCAATGGTGAGTGTCTTTCTAAGAGACAGAAAAGGAGAAGACACAGAGGGGAAAGTCATGTGGCGATGAAGGCAGAGCGTGGAATGACGTGTCTACAAGCTCAGCAAGGCCTGGGAACACCCAGAAGCTGGAAGAGACAAGGCAGGATTCTTCCCTAGCCTGCAAAAGGAGCGTGGCCCTGCTGGCACCTGGATTTAGGACTTGGCCTCTAGAACTGTGAGATAATAAAATTCTGTTGTTTTAAGCTGCCAAATTAGTTCTAGTTTGTTACAAAAACCCTAGGAAGCAAACACTTGGAAATCTAAGACCCCAGCTTATTTCAAGACTCTAGTCCATCCTGTGTTAAATTCTAGGGAGATCCCAGGAAGCCAGAGGAGCAAAGACTCAGGCCTTGCCGGTCTGCCACATTGCAGGTCAGGTACAGCTACAGGAAACAACGCCTTCCCCAAAGCAATATGGAGAGACAGTCTCCTGGAAGATGGTGAGAAAAAGAATGTTCTTTTTCATTTAAAAGTTTCAGAAAATGCCCAGACTTCTCAGTTATTTTTCCTCTATCATTTGTTGGACTGAAATTGCCAGGGGAATGCCACACTCACGTGAATTCTGTTATGGGTGGAGGAGATGAAATATGGGACCCAGGAGGTTTCTTACGGACCCATTATCAGACTGAACACTAAACTTCCTATGAGGCCAGTGCTTCAGCTCCAGCCAGTATGAGAAACATGAGAAACAGCTGGAGATAAGGCAGGAAAATCTGTAGGTGTCTTGGCTTTGTTGAGTCCTCACCTGGTGGAGACAGTACTGGAGTTGGCAGCCTGGCACCCAGCACATCGCCCCTCCACACCTCGCAGCATGCCGAGCACTGCAGGACCGGAACCATGTGCGTCCCCAGCTGCTTCTGGCTGGGGCTGAGCCTCAGCTGGCACTGGGAGAGGCCTGTCTTATGCTGCTCCACTTTCTTGGCAGGAAGACCAGAGAAAAACATCAGCTTTGGAACAAACCATGCACTGGCATAGTGCAGCTCACTGCGGTGTGAACAAATCGTTTTTCCATCTGTTTGTGAGGCTTGCATGTGTGTTACAGGTTGGTGGGTGTAACCAATCCAGCCTTGCTCTTCGGTCTTGGTTCCATGAGTAATTGATGTTTCTGGGGATGCCTCATGCTGCTCATCAAACCTCTGGAGTTTTATCCAAGTGAGTCAATATTTTCACTTCTTTTTCTCTCGTTTTGTTTTCTCTTCTTTTCTCTTTTCTTCTCTTCTCTCTTTCTCTCTTTCCTTTCCTTTCTTTTTTCTTTCATGATTCTTCTTTCTCTTTTTTCTTTCTCTTGCTTTTTCTCTCTCCCTTTCTTTTTCTCTTGCTCCCTGACTCTCTTTTCTCTCTCTCCCTTTTTATTCCTCTTCCTTCCTCTCTCCTCCTCTTCCTCTGTTCTGTTCCTTCCCTTTTTCTTTCCCCTCCTGCTTCCTTGCTTTCGTCTCTCTCTCCTTCCCTCCCTTCTTTCCTTTCTCCCTCATTATTTCTGTTTTCTCCATATTCTGTTTCTCCTCCTTTTTCCATGAGTCAGTCAGTGATGGCTCTGAAGTGGGGTTGGGGAGAGGGATTAGGAGGACATAGAGTTAAGATACATTAGGTATTTCTCCTAATGCTATCCCTCCCCTAGGCTCCCACCCGCAGACAGGCCCTGGTATATGATGGTCCCCTCCCTGTGTCCATGTGTTCTCATTGTTCAGCTCACATTTGTGAGTGAGAACATGTGGTGTTTGGTTTTCTGTTCCTCTGTTAGTGTGCTGAGAATGATGGTTTGTAGCTTCATCCATGTCCCTGCAAAGGACATGAACTCATCCTTTTTTATGGCTGCGTAGTATTCCCTGGTGTATATGTGCCACATTTTCTTTATCCAGCCTATCATTGATGGGCATTTGGGTTGTTTCTAGGTCTTTGCTACTGTGAATAGTGCTGCAGTAAACATACATGTGCATGTGTCTTTATAGTAGAATGATTTATAGTCCTTTGGGTATATACCCAATAATGGGATGGCTGGGTTAAATGGTATTTCTGGTTCTAGACCCTTGAGGAATTGCCACACTGTCTTCCATAATGGTTGAACTAATTTACAATCCCACCAACAGTGTAAAAACGTTCCTGTTTCTCCACATCCTCTCCAGCATCTGTTGTTTCCTGACTTTTTAATTATTGCCATTCTAACTGGCATGAGAGGGTATCTCATTGTGGTTTTGATTTGCATTTCTCTAATGACCAGTGAGGATGAGCTTTTTTCCATATGTTTCTTGGCTGCATAAATGTCTTATTTTAAGAGGTGTCTGTTCATATCTTTCCCCCTTTTTTGTTGGTTTTTTTTTTCTTATAAATTTGTTTAAGTTCCTTATAGATTCTGGACATTAGACATTTGTCAGGTGGATAGATTGCAAAAATTTTCTCCCAGAAGAGTGTTTTACTTCTAATTATATGGTCAGTTTTAGAACAAGTGTGATGTGGTGCTGAGAAGAATGTATATTCTGTTGATTTGTGGTGGAGAGTTCTGTAAATGTCTATTAGGTCCGCTTGGTCCAGAGCTGAGTTCAAGTCCTGAATATCCTTGTTAATTTTCGGTGTCATTGATCTATCTAATATTGACAGTGGGATGTTAAAGTCTCCCACTATTATTGTGTGGGAGTCTAAAACTCTTTGTAGGTGTCTAAGAACTTGCTTTATGAATCTGGATGCTCCTGTATTGGGGGCATATGTATTTAGGATTGTTAGCTCTTGTTGCGTTCATCCCTTTACCATTTTGTAATGCCCTTCTTTGTCTTTTTTGATCTTTGTTGGTTTAAAGTCTGTTTTATCAGAGACTAGGAGGCAACCACTGCTTTTTTTTTGCTTTCCATTTGTTTGGTAAAAATTCCTCCATCTGTTTATTTTGGGCCTGTATGTGTCTTTGTACATGAGGTGGGTCTCCTGAATACAGCACACCGATGGGTCTTGAGTCTTTATCAGATTATCAGATTTGCCAGTCTGTGTCTTTTAATTGGGGCATTTAGCCCATCTGCATTTAAGATTAATATGTTATGTGTGAATTTGATCCTGTCATTATGATCCCAGCTGGTATTCTGCCTGTTAGTTGATGCAGTTTCTTCATAGTGTCGATGGTCTTTACAATTTGTTATGTTTTTGCAGTGGCTGGTACTGGATTTTTATTTCCATATTTAGTGCTTCCTTCAGGAGCTCTTGTAAGGCAGGCCTGGTGGTAACAAAATCTCTCAGCATTTGCTTGTCCATAGAGGGTTTTATATCTCCTTCGCTTATGAAGCTTAGTTCGGCTGGATATGTAATTCTGGGTTGAAAATTCTTTAAGAATGTTAATATTGGCCCCTGCTCTCTTCTGGCTTACAGGGTTTCTGCAGAGATCCACTGTTAGTCTGATGGGCTTCCCTTTGTGGGTAACCCGACCTTTCTCTCTGGCTGCCCTTCACATTTTTTTTTTTTCTTCATTTCAACCTTGGTGAATCTGCTGATTATGTGACTTGGGATGGAGTATCTTTGTGGTGGTCTCTGTATTTCCTGAATTTGAATAATGACCTGTCTTGTTAGGTTCGGGAGGTTCTCCTGGATAATTTCCTGAAGAGTGTTTTCCAACTTGGTTCCATTGTCCCCGTGACTTTCAGGGACACCAATCAAATGTAGGTTTGGTCTTTTCACACAGTTCCATATGATTTGGAGGTTTTGTTCATTCCTTTTCCCTCTTTTTTCTCTAATCTTGTCTTCATGCCTTGTTTCATGAAGTTGATCTGAAATCTCTGAAAGCCTCCTTTTTCACTTGATCGATTCCCCCGTTGATACTTGTGTACACTTCTCAAAGTTCTCGTGCTGTGTTTTTCAGCTCCACCAGGTCATTTGTGCTGTCCTCTGAACTGGCTATTCTAGTTAGCAATCCGTGTAAACTGTTTTCAAGGTTCTTAGCTTCCTTGCGTTGGGCTAGAACAGGCTCCTTTAGCTCGGAGGTGTTTGTTTTTACCCACCTTCTGAAGCCTACTTCTGCCAATTTGTCAAACTCATTCTCTGTCCAGTTTTGTTTCCTTGCTGGTGAGAAGTTGTCCTTTGGAGGAGAAGAAGCATTCTGGTTTTTGGAATTTTCAACCTTTTTGCTCTGATTTTTCCTCATCTTCATGGATTTATCTACCTTTGGCCTTTGATGTTGGTGACCTTCAGATGGGGTTTTTGTGTGGATGTCCTTTTTGTTAATATCGATGCTATTCCTTTCTGTTTGTTAGTTTTCCTTCTAACAGTCAGGCCCCTCTGCTGCAGATCTGCTGGAGTCTCCTGGAGGTCCACCCCAGACCCTCTTTGCCTGGGTATCACCAGCAGAGACTGCAGAACAGCAAAGATTGCTGCCTGTTCCTTCCTCTGGAAGCTTCATCCCAGAGGGGCACCCACCAGATGCCAGCCAGAGCTCTCCTATATGATGTGTCTCTTGACCCCTGCTGGGAGGTGTCTCCCTGTCAGGAGGCACAGGTGTCAGGAACCCAAGTGACGAGGCAGTCTGTTTCTTAGCAGAGCTTGAGTGTTGTGCTGAGAGATCTGCTCTCTTCAGAGCTGGCAGTCAGGAATGTTTAAGTCTGCTGTCGCTGCACCCACAGCCGCCCTTTCCCCCAGGTGCTCTGTCCCAGGGAGATGGGAATTCTGTCTATAGACCCCTCACTGGGGCTGCTGCCTTTCTTTCAGAGATGCCCTGCCAGGAGACCAGGAACCTAGAGAGGCAGTCTGGCTACAGTGGCTTTGCAGGTTGCAGTGGGCTCCATCCAGTTCGAACTTCCCAACGGCTTTGTTTGCACCATAAGGGGAAAACCACCTACTCCAAGCCTCAGTCATGGCGGATGCCCCTCCCTCCACTCAGCTCTAGTGTCCCAGGTTGACTTCAGCCTGCTGTGCTGGCAGTGAGAATTGTAAGCCAGTGGATCTTCGCTTGCTGGGTTCCGTGGGGGTGGGATCTGCTGAGCTAGGCCGCTTGGCTCCCTGGCTTCAGCCCCCTCGCTGGCATTCCAGGCGCCACTGGGGTATGAAAAAAAACTCCTGCAGCTAGCTTGGTGTCTGCCCAAACAGCCACCCAATTTTGTGCTTGAAACCCAGGGCCCTGATGGTGTAGTATCCAAGGTAATCTCCGAGTCTGTGGGTTGTGAAGACTGTGGGAAAAGCATAGTGTCTTGGCCAGAATGCACTGTTGCTCATGGCACAGTCCCTCACAGCTTCCTGTGGCTAGAGGAGGGAGTTTCCCAACCCCTTGCACTTCCTGGGTAAGGTGCTGCCCCACCCTGCTTCAGTTCACCCGCCATGGGCTGCACCCACTGTCTTCCCAGTCCCAATGAGATGAGCCATGTGCCTCAGTTGGAAATGCAGAAATCACTTGCATCCTGCGTTGTTCTTACTGGGAGCTATAGACCGGAGCTGTTCCTATTTGGCCATCTGATTAATATTCTTTTAAAAAATATTAAAAGAGATTCTACCTCTCCCGCAGGCAGTGGAAACTGTCATGTGTGGAACAAGGCAGTTCAGTTCAAATATGAGGATGTGTCCTGGGGATCTATAGGGTGGACAGCACCATGCCAGGCGCTCCAGGTGTGAACATCTGTGTCCTCTTCTGAGCATGCAGAATTACTCCTCCTGACACGTGGTCTGCAATAAAGAGAAGGTGGCATTCAAAATACTTACAGTACTGTTGGGGAGACAAGGAGATTGGTCAGAGGAAAAATGATAAAACAATGCACGTGAAAAGAATTTAGGGTAGAGGAGCAGATAGCTTGAGTAAAGGTCTGTTTGTGTCACAAAGAGCTCCTGAAACTGAATCTTGCGTGTGAGTGTAATACGGTTAGTTATAAAGGAGAATGAAGAACACGCCAGCCCTAGGGAATAGAGCCTGCAAGGGATATCATATTTGGAGTAAAATGAGGACTCTGGCTCGATCACGGCACAGTCTTCATGGTGGGCAATGGCAGGAAATAGTTTGGAAAAGTCAGTTTTTAAAAGATGGTGAAGTTTGGTCACTTTTTTGTCCCTGGCTCTATCTTGGGTGGACTAAGAGTCCTGTTCTTTGAGCAAACGTGGCTAGAGCTCTGGGATTGCTTGTGACCACCGTAGCTCTCTGTATTGTAGATACGCACTGTGTCGTGATTGGACTCCTATTCCAATATCTAGTCACAGCTGGATTGCTCAGTAATACTTTTGTCTATTTCTCATGAGTTCTTGTGGGCTCTTCCATGGCTGGAAACACATTTTGCTCTCAAGTTCCTTCTCGAATTTCAGCACACACCCAGGAAGGAACTTCTTCATTAGCCTACTTCCCGAAAGCAGCACCTCCTCTCTCTCCTTTGCCGCGCTCTGCAGAAGTATTAATTGTCTTTGCCATACCTAACTTCCATTTGGAAAACCCATTTTGGTTTTTCCAATTTTTTTCAGAAAAAAATATCTTTTGCCCATCACCACTATAAAATCTTGCATTTTCCCTTTCAAATGATTTTTACTATAAGCTTGTCAAAGTTTTCCAAATTCTAAAATAAAACTTACAAATGAATTCCAAAATCAAACAACATATGGCTCTTAGAAAAGCTCATTTTTTTGTGCGACATTTCTCCCTAGTATTGTCACATTTTACCTTTTCAATGCACAGCCAACATTCTCAAAGCTCTTATTGACTCCAATTAGTTTACTGTTCTGTTTTGTTTTGTTTTGTTTTGTTTTGTTTTGTTTTTTAATTTAGCTTCTGCTTTATGGCACAATTGAAATCATCCCCACCGAAGTCATAAAAGGCCTCCTTCTTGTACTGTTGAGCAGGTCCTTTCAGTTCTTCTGGGTTCTCACCACAGCATCCACATGATTAAGCCTTATCTTCTTGACGTACTCCTAGTTCTGTCTCACTTTTCCTCTCTTGGACTCTGACATCAATTATTTGTGTTCATCTCTGAGTCCTCTTTCCTCTCCCACTTTCCAATTACGATGAGTTCACTACAGGTTTGCATTTGGGCCCTTGGTGTCCACACTTGCATCCTCCTCTCTTTTAGCAAGTCTCTAAACGACCTCGGCTGTCTATCACCTGTCTTCTCCCTCTTCTCTCATAAACGTGCATTCCTGTCTCCCTAGAGTCTGCATCCTGCTTACTGCAGTGGGTCCTAAACCGTCACCTTTATTTCCCCAGACATGCCAGTGTCTTCTCCTAACTCCTCTGCTCTGGAAGTATGGAGTGGAAGCATCTATAAATTCATTTTATTCCAAAATTTTATTGGTCATCAACTCATAGTCTGGGAAAGTATTTAGTATTTCTTTATTTTCCCACTGCCCATACCCTGCATCCTTCCATCTCATTTTTTAAACAGCTTTATTGAGATATACTTCACATACCATATAGTTCACCCATTTAAAGTGTTACAGTTTAATGGTTTTTAGTATATCACATCATTAATTTTCACCATTGTGGCAAAATGAATATAACATAAAATGTGCTATTTTGATCACTTTAAGTATGCGATTCAGTGACATTAGCTACATTGATTATGTCATGCAGCCATCATAGCCATGTCTTTTCAGGTTTTTTACCATCCCAAACAGACACTGTGTGGCTATTAAGCAATAACTCCCCCCCTTTTCCACTCTCACCAGACACTGGTGACCTATAATCTACTTTCTATGATCTTACCTGTTCTAGGTACGCCCATGTAAGTGGAATCATGTGATGTTTGTCCTTGTTGTCTACTTTATTTCATGTAGCATATTTTCAAGGTTCAGTCATATTGTAGAATGTATCAGAATGTTATTCCTTTTTATGGCTGAGTATTCCATTGTATGCATATACCACATTTTGTCTATTCCTTTATCTGTTGAAGGATAGCTTGGATTGTTTCCATCTCTTGGTGATTGTGAATAATGCTCCAATGAACATGGTGTCCAGTGTCTGTTCAAGTCCCTACTTTCAGTTCCTTTGGATATATACCTGGGAGTGGAATTGCTGGGTAATATAACATTCTTCACTTAGTATTTTTGACAGGCAAAAAAGCAACATAGCAGCTGCAACATTTTCCATTCCCACCAGCAATGTACAGGGTTCCAACTTCACATCCTTGTTAACACTTATTATTCTCCTATTTTCTCAATTACAGCCTTCCTAGTGTCAAGTGGTATCTCTTTTATATCTGATGCCTGGGCTATTATAATAATCTTCTAACTACTTATTTCTGCTTATTATTTCTTTCTTAATATATCTAGCACAATAACGTGATATTTCCTTACCTAAAAAAATTTATTGACCAGTAACTTTCAATGGCTCTTTATTGTTCCTTGAAAAAAAGTCTGAAGTCTACTAGCCTACAAAACTTTCTATTTTCTTGGCCTCAATCTGCCTTAGTAGTTCCCTACCTTACTGTATATCTAGAAAGAATAAATGAGAGAATATAGTCTTAGCACAGTTGCCTAACACATGTCTTCATTAAATGTTTACTCTTATAAAGTAGTATCACCGAATTTGTTGTGGAGGAAAATGAAGTTCTTAAGAGCTACGTAGTTCAGCAAGTCTAATTGCTCAGTCTGAGTCAGTCAGCTTTTGAGTGAGCCAGACTCAGGTTGGACTGAAGTAACCACCCTTAATTGTTTCTGCTACTCCATGTAGAATTATGGAATAAGGATGATTCATACCCCAGCGATACTTTGATAGCCAGATTAGGGAACAATTATATCATGGTTCACCTGTCCCTAGTCAAAGATCCAATTTTTGCATAAGTTCCACATCTAGAACCCTTCTAGCATAATCCCTGCCTTATCCTGATGACCCGTGTGTCATGCTACCTTTCCAGAGAATTGCAAATACTATGCCTCAATCCAGTGGCTGTTTTAGTCGCAGTAATACAAGCATTCTTCTGCTTATATTTGACTCACACTCACAGAGGCCTCCTCCTTACCTGGTTGGGTCTTCCTTTACCTCCCCTTACTAGGCAGCTACAACCATGCTCTGTTGTGATGGGTCTAGTCAGGGTCTTTATCTGCCCCAATCCTCTACTCTTCCTTTGTGACTATTTTTCCATTTTGCTTGAAGTTACTTTTCTCCTGGTAAGCCTCCAAACTAGCCTTCTTCTGTCTTTCTAATTGCTTTATTCTAGCAGCTTTCTTCAGCAGCAAGTAGACTAGCTATGACAGCTTGCTTCCCATTCTGAGGGCACCTGGTCGGGAGGATGAGAAGAAAACTTGAAGGAAATATGCAATCAGTATAGGCAATCATCTTTGATTTACATGATTTCTTTCCCTTTCCTTGATTATTTTAAAGTTTTGTTTCATTTAGGTGATAAGCCCAAGGGATTTGAAGCTGCTTTGCTTTTGAAGTTCGAGCAGCTCCAAGTGTGCTGTCAGCATTTGATTATTAACGCATGATAACGATAAAAACAATACCAGCAACAACAAGCAGATACTACCATCTGCTACTGCTTCAGGGCTAAAAGTGGGACATTTTCAAGGCCACCTGTTTTGGAGGTACTTTACCTTTTCTTGCACCATTTGCTTTCCATTTGAAGGCACAGGAGCCTAAAAACACTTTTTAGAATTTGTTCCCCTACCAATATGCTATTAATTTCCATATTAACCATCTTATAGCTCTAACATTCTAAGCTCTATGTCACTTTTTAAAATTCTACTTGACTATTTTTTAGATTTTCCCATATCCTTTTTATCCAATGGGGATTAGAACTGCCAAAAGTGTTCCAGATGGCTTCACACCAGGCTGTGTAAGGCAGGGCTTCTGCTTCCTTAGTCTCACATATGAGTGGCCCTTGTCAGAAACTCAAGACTGGCCCTGACTCTCCGGAGGGCAGGCCTCCTCCAGCATGTGGGAATGGAGGAGCAGAAGTCTAGACCACTGGACTCTAAATCGGTAACATCTGCACGTCTGCTCACTCAGACTCCTTGATGCAGAGCAAAGATGGCTTTTTTTGATGCCTTCATTAAAGATCAGACCGGCTTTACTTTTCCTCTATGTTATCCAGTGTTTAGTAGATGAGCTCCTGAGATTCAAGGTATTCACTGAGGTGTTTTATAACCAAAGTTAGAAGCCAGTTGGTGACAAATTCTCTACCTTCAACTGTTTTTAGAATGATTAAATTAATAATACTTAAAATATCTTTCTACCATGTCTTTTTCCAGAAAGGTGTTACAGGAAAATATAATTTGATATGAATTAAACTATGTTCCTCATAATGTCATTAAAACTTTCAAAAACAATTGTTTCTTTCCTGTACAGGAACATTTTATAGTGCAAGTTATTATGGTTCCTTAATATAAGACTTGAGAGACCTGCCATATATATTTCATAATTGGTTCATTAAGAAGTGTGAAACTCGGCTGGGAGTGGTGGCTCATGCCTGTAATCCCAACACTTTGGGAGGCCGAGGCAGGTAGATCACTTGAGGTCAGGAGTTCAAGACCAGCCTGGCCAACATGTTGAAACCCCGTCTCTACTAAAAACAAAAAATTAGCTGGGCGTGATGGCAAGCACCTGTAATCCCAGCTGCTTGGGAGGCTGAGGCAGGAGAATTGCTTGAACCCGGGAGGCAGAGGTTGCAGTGAGCCAAGATTGCGCCATTGCACTCCAACCTGTGCAACAAGAGTGAAACTCTATCAAAAAAAAATAAAAATAAAAAATGCATGAAACCCTTTTAAAATTCTTGGCTGAACGTGAGTTTTAGGACAGGGATGTCCAATCCTTTGGCTTCCCTGGGCCACATTGGAAGAAAAAAAATTGTCTTGGGCCACACATAAAATACACTAACAGTAATGATAGCCAAAGAGCTAAAAAAAATCAGAAAGAAACTCACAATATTTTAAGAAAGTTTATGAATTTATGTTGGGCCGCATTCAAAGCCTTCCCAGGGTGCAGATTGGACACGTTTTTCCTAGAAGTTATCCATATTTGGGGGAGTTTATTGTGCCTGTGGTACAACTAAAATCAATGAAATGGTAAACTGTTGTAGGTTTCCTCCAGAACTGCTGATAAATGTGAATGGCTCTCAAGGCCACTCCAAGATTACATTTTTCCCCTGAAGTTCCTGTCTATCATACCCACGCTGTCCTCAACACACTCTCCAATAATGCTTCATCTTCAGACTTCAGCAAAAGGTGAAAACCCACATTAAAAATGTCAGACAAAAGTTCCTTCAGGCTATATGGATAAGATGTATATAACACATAAATAATTTTATGTTTAGACGAGTCCTATCCTCAAGATATCTCATTATATCTATGCAAATATTCCAAAACCCAAAGAAATCTAAAATCTGAGACATTTCTGATCCCAAGCTATACTTTATCTATACTTTAGAAAACAGAGTTAATGAACTGAAAGAGATTGTGAAATATTTCACTCAAATTCAGCACAGGAAAACAACACAAGCATTTTTTTTTTTTTAAAGAAACAGTAGTAGATAAAGGGAATGGATTAAAACATTCTTTTATAACCAAATAGAAATTCTGTATGTTCACTCATGAACGAATGGTGAAACAGCTGAAATCTGAGTCCAAAGTGATCATAATAGTGATTATGAAGAAGACATTGTTAACGTTGCCGAAAAAATCCCTGGAAGCAATGTGATGAAAAAGTGTGAATGAAGACTGAAAAATATTTAAAATTCGAATGATTAATACTCAGTATTTTGCAGAAATGAGGAAAGAAAGAATGCTCAGATCAAAAGCCCATACTAATTCACAAGTAGAATAGATAAAGATACCGCAATACATAGTTTCATCACAGTGAACTCCCAGAATATCGACATTCTGGGAAAAAGCTTAATAGTTATCAGAAAATAGATGTTATTTACAAAGAAAAAATAATCGGGTAAATAACAGATGATTCAGTAAAAATCAAATTGAAAAGTACAGAGGCTAAACTGCAAATTAGAATGAATAAAACAACTCATTCTGTAGTGAGAAAAACTTTTATATTTTAAGATATGAAAGACTGCTTCAGCAGGAAGAAGGTCCAAATGAAACCTATGGTAAACAAGAGATTATAGTCAACTATTTTCTATAAGATACATTATTTACTGTGATTTTTAAAGGGCAAAATTTATCATCTAAATGATAAGAAATTATAATGGAATAAAAAGCCAGTAAAGGAGAAAAATAGAAGAAGACTACTATAAACTGGCCAAGAAAAAATAATAGTATAAATTATATCAAAAACACCGATATGAGTAAAATGAATAAGATTATACAATTGGAGAAAATAAAATACAGGTATATGCTGTTTATAAGAGACAGTCTTACAATAAAGAAAAAAAACCCATAAAGATTGAAAATAAAGGAAAGGTAAAATATCTAATAATAGAAAAGCCCAAATCACTGATAAGTTATAAAAATTACTTGTTTAACAAATATTTATATGCTGCTATGCACTGGGCTAGAAATATAGAAATAATCAAACGAGAGAAAGCTCCCTGCCCTTGTGGATCTTATATTCTGGTAGAAAGCATCTAGTATTCAAAGTTCGCAGAATTATCAGGAGAAACTATCAGATCTACACATCGCATGTCTATCAGAAAACGGATATGTGTATCTAATGCTTAATGGAGAAATCATCATGACTATTTCTATATGTTTAGTTTGAACAAAATTTTTTTAAAATTGTGGAATATAGCTTCGAGTTCTCACAGAAAACAAATGTCAGAATACAATTGGATGATCTGAGGATGGCAATTTACAAAGGCACTGTGTATACAGGGGTGGGTTTAGGTGAAATCTTCAGGGATCCTTGGACATACCCCAAGCCAAGAGCAGTAAACTTGTCACCATGCCTAGAACACAAGGGACCAGGAGAGAGAGCAATTTCTAGACTCTGTTGAGAGGAAATCATTGAAAAGGCTGCTTTGGGAGGTCCGTGTGTTCAATGGGGAGACACACCAGCCTAACGGGATCTTGCAAGAAAGGAACCAGGTGTAAATCCCCTGAACTTACTCTCCTTCCTGCCCTGCCTCTGGTCTCCTCCAAAGCCTGACATTGGCCAGCTCAACTGGAATCCATAAAGCAAAGAGTTGTTTGAAGTCATCTGTTCAGATCAGTCTGCAGGCTGCAAGCCAAAGGGAGGAAAGGTATCAAGTGCTCCTTAGAAGAAAAGTTGTAACTTGAAGTTAATTGATGTTACATATCAGGATGAACATAATGAGTTAGATTTTGAACTTAAGAATATAAAGAGAATAGAGTAAATCTGGAGAAGGCAAAGTAATAATGATGATCAAGGTGAAGGAGAGATTAAGTGACACAGGTAATAAGAACAATTTTACAACCCATAGTTGAAAGCAATAAAGAAAAACAGCGAAAATCTGTGCTTCGAGGAAAAATATAAATATTCTTTTAGCAATAATAATTAAAGAATGAAAGTGGAAATTTTTTCCAGACAATCATTTTTACTTACATAAACTTAAGAAGAAATACAAAGCCTTACAAAATCAATAACGATTAAAACATTGAATCAGTTATCAAAGTCTCCACTCCAAAAGACACCATGCTCTAGACACCATCTTTGAGGTGTTTTTTTAATCATACCTTCAAGGATTAGAGACAACAAAATAAGAAAGTGAGATATGATGGCCAAGACAGCTAGTTGACCACTCTTCCTCCCACACCAAGAATCTGTTATTTCTGATGTTTTCATTTGTAGAAATTTTATCTGGTTACAGAGTTGCTCAACTAAAAATGAAAATTCCCAGTTATTATTTCAGCTAGGTGTACTATGTAATAGATTCTGGTGAATGGGACGTGAGTTACTGTAATACGTAGAACTTTTAGCATGTGTTTTTAAATGTAAGGGAATGTGCTCTTCTTTTCTTCCTTATCTTGTCCTCAATTGCTAGGATGCAGACACAGTTGTCACAAGTGAAGCAGCAATTTTATACTATGAGATGAAATCCTAGATTGCAGAAACCAGAGCAACAAGGTAGAGTCTATAATGCCAAGAGTGTGGAAGTGCAATATCAGTCCTGGTCTTTACATGAGGGAGGAGTGTCTGTCTTTTAAAAGTTTTTATTACCTTGGGCTTTGTCATAGTAACTTGATCACCATTTGGTAATGGAAGAGGAATACTGCCTTAACAGCTAACCGATTAACTCAATGGTTGGGTACAGGCCGAGAAGACACATGTTACCGTGGCAAAATATTTGGTGAGAATTGCACCTTGAAGGAGAGATGAAATGTGTTGAGAATACCTTTCAGTTTCATGTAACTGGTTGGAAAATCAAAGCATGTTGGTAGATATAAGTTGCTACTTAAAATTTTTAGCGAAATTCCCTGTGAGAAATTAGCTCAGGATGTTGACCTTTTGTAACAAAGCCTCCTTACAATAGATAAGATTTTGGCCCTGAGCTCTGAGCTCTTCTCAAGGGCATCATATTGAGGCCTCCTTGCAAACAATTGGAAGCAATGCACTAGCATAGATCATACTAAGAAGGTTGCCCTAACCTCAAGGTGACCTCAAAGTAGCCACCACTGTTTAAAGAGAGAGACACACTTTGGGAGGCTTAGGCGGGCGCATCACCTGAGGTCAAGAGTGCAAGACTAGCCTGGCCAACATGGTGAAATCCTGTCTCTACTAAAATTATAAAAAATTAGCCAAGCGTGGTGGCGCATGCCTGTAATCCCAGCTATGCAGGAGACTGAGACAGGAGAATCACTTGAACTCGGGAGGTGGAGGTTGTGGTGAGCTGAGATT
>NW_012112364.1:5270364-5326129 GCF_000951035.1 Colobus angolensis palliatus | reverse complement strand
CATGTTATGCACATGTACCCTAGAACTTACAGTATAATAATAATAAAATGATAAAAAAAAAAGAAAAAAAAGAACTAGTGAAAAACTGGAAAGCAAAGTTTGAAGAAATGGTTTTAGTGATACACTTTGTGAATTAATATGTTCTGAGTTTTTCACATCTTTTAAATTCATCTTTAAAGTGGTGGAGTTACTTGCTGTTCTTTCAACATGCCAAGATCCCGTGCTGAGCCTCAGGGCTTTGCATTGGTTGTTCTTTCTGCCAAGAATGCCCCTTTCCCAATCCCATATTAGCTTTTCCCCTTTATTTCAGTCTTAGCTCAAATGTCTTCTCAGAGGCCCTGCCTTGTAGATCACACTATCTGATTTGGTGTTTTCATTAGAGCACTTAGACATAGAATTTGAGATTGAACATCTTTCATTCATTTATTATTTGTTCCTGCCAGTAGAATGTAAGCTCCGTGTAGGCAGGGAATTTGTTCAGCTTAAAACTGTACGACAATCTTGTACACATCATGAGCATGATAAATGCTTGTTAGCAAATCAGTGACTGATTTAGAGTAAAGCCAAAATGGTATATGGCTGTTTTACTGTAAGAAGGAATCATTTCTTTTCCAAGTTAAAAGCACAAATAATCTGCTTCATTATAATATATGCCAAAATCAGGTGAGAAACTGAAATTGCTTTTAAGTGACACCTGATGATGAGTTGTATGGGAACAAAGACCCAACTGGGGAAAAATGTTAATCTCTTCCCAAATTCCTGAGATAGAAATCGAAGCAGTTCCTGGATTTAATGCTTCTCATGCAGCCAATCCAGATAATTATCATCACCATATGAATACATATCTGTTGCATAGCAAAACTGTACCTCTCTTCTGAGGATACCTCCAGGCAACAAGGAAGAAGCAGGTGGTGCCTGCACATGAAAACGAGTACAAAAAACTGCACAAAGAATACAGGGATATTGGCTCTGAGCCTCATCTCAGTCCCATTTTTGTTAATCTCCCAAGAGCATATGGTGCTGATCACGCACTACTTCTTAAAAATGCTCCCCACTCTTTCGCAAAAGTCTAATGTTTGTCTACAGCACTGTTTTCTTTAGCAGCTCTTCTTCCTTGGTCTTCTCCTTAAGAATGGATGTTCACTAGAATGCTGCCATTTTTTTTCTTCTTACTCACACTCTACCTGGCAGCCTCCCTTATCATCTTTATGCTTATCATGATGCCTTAACATATGCCTCTAACACTGACCTTTATCCCATTTCCCAGGCTTGAATTTCCAACAGCTCCTGGACATCTTTGCATAGGTTTTCCCCTAGGCACCTCAAGAATATTATGTCACAAACTAAATCTGTTCTACCATTTCTTCTCCTGCTTTCACCATTTTAGTTTCGATTGATCTAAGAAGCTATCTTCTGCTTCTTAGGTCACATCTCACTAGCTGTCTTTTTGTTTTTCTCCTCCCTACCATTTCTCTGTCACTGCTCTGTTCAGACTCTCATTGTTTTCCATGTTGGCTGTTATAACTGAAATGGTTTCTTGCCTTGTGTCTCTGGTGTCATCAATTTATTTCCCTCTTTTGCAAACTCCTCAACCTAATTATCATTTCCATAATCACTTACTTCCAGAAGAAACATAATCATTTATTTCCAGAAAAAATTCGCAATTATTTTAATAAAGGCCTAGAAGTTCTGCTGAAGTCTGGCCCCCAGATATCTTTCTAGTTTCCTTCGCCTCTACAGTCTTGACACAGCCAGCCCTGTTAGACTGTTTATTCCCATTGGACACACCCTGGGCCTCTTCTCTGTGCCCTTAATCATGCTCTGCTGTAAGTCTATGTTCCTTTTCTCGATTATTCCCATTAAGAAATCCCATTCGCCATTTTATTTATTTATTTATGTGTTAATAATATTTTACTTCAGAGGAAGGGCAATGCAAATGAGGAAGTCTTTATACACTGAGGTTTGGATTCTATTAATCTTGTCACCCAAATAGTAAACATAGTACCCAATAGGTAGTTTTTCAGCCTTTGCCCACCTCTCTCTCTCCCTTCTCTGGTAGTCATCAGTGTCTAGTATTCCCATCTTTATGTCCATGTGTACCCAATGTTTAGCTCCCACTTATAACTGAGGACATGTGATGTTCGGTTTTCTGTTTTTTGCATTAATTTACTTAGGATAATGGTCTCCAACTGCACCCATGTTGCTGCAAAGACCACAATTTCATTCTTTTTTATGGCTGTGTAGTATTCCATGGTGTATCTGTACCACATTTTCTTTATCCAATCCACCATTGATAGGCACCTAGGTTAATTCCATGTCTTTGGTATTGTGAATAGTGCTGTGATAAACATACAAATGTGTGTGTCTTTTTGGTAGTGCCAAGACCAGCTCGGTCTCTGAGACCCTAACTTAGCAGGGCTAGAGGAATTAAAGACACATACACAGAAATATAGAGGTGTAAAGTGGGAAATCAGGGGTCCCACAGCCTTCAGAGCTGACAACCCCAAACAGAGATTTACCCACATATTTCTTAACAGCAAACCAGTCATTAGCATTGTTTCTATAGATATTAAATTAACTAAAAGTATCCCTTACGGGAAACGAAGAGATGGGCCAAATTAAGGAGTAGGTTGGGCTAGTTAAATGTAGCAGGAACATGCCCTTAAGGCATAAATTGCTTATGCTATTGTTTCTGGCTTAAGAATGCCTATAGGTGGTTTTCCGCTCTGGGCAGGCCGTGTATTCCTTGCCCTCATTCCCGTAAACCCACAACCTTCCAATGTGGGCGTTAGGGCCATTTTGAATATGTTATGGTGCTGCAGAGATTTTGTTTATGGCCAGTCTTGGGGCCAGTTTGTGGCCAGATTTTGGGGGGACCTGCCCCCAACATGTCCCCCTTCTCTGATTTGCAAATTGATAAAAGCAAAGGCAGCTTTGTCACGGTGAGCTACTTCTCACAGGAGTCAGGATCCGCATTTGCAGACTATACTAGACAAGCAACATAGATTAAAAGCACAATCATCATTGAAGTCACAGAGCTTCCAAGTGTTTTTATCCATTTTAATGGGTTACTAGCTGTTAATTTGTCTGCTGCTCCTTTAAGCACTTCAGTTCCTGGCATTAAGGTCATGTGTGCCTGGGAAGCTTTAAATATTTGTTCTTTTAATTTTAAATTCTTGTGTTCAGCTCCTAGAGCAGGCCATATCATTTGAAGTTGAGGTGCCACTATACTGCCGTGGTTCCAGATGATAGGAACTTTTGCCATACTTCTTATCATTTCTACCATCTGACCATTTTGTTCAGATCAGCTGAACATAGTGTGGCCGTGGCATGCAGACTGAGAGGTGTAATTCAAGCTAAACATCCCCTTAGGGGACCAAATAATAATGATTCCATAGGAATTGTTGCACAGCACCTCTGCCTGTTCTGCAAAGCAATCTTCCTAAACAAGTATGTTCATTTTTTCTAACTGGGTCCAATCCTGTTTACAAATAGGTTTTAAGGCAGTATGCCTCAATTATAGGAGCAAATTTATTACGGTAAATACTGAGATGAGAAAGCATGTGTAAATGTGTCAGAGTGATTGCATCCAGGCATTATTACCAGACCTTATTGAAGGAATACTCACGGCAGTGGTGATAACCGCTATCATAGCTACCATTAAATTATTCATTGTGACTGGTTGTCCCGCTTTCCTCAGGTTTTCTTCCACCATCTGTGACAGCTTCTTGATGTTGCATTCGACGGGTGTTGCTTGTGACAATTGGGGTCCTCCTCAGCATCAGCCTTGACGTGGCTGCAACCAGGGGGTCCTCGGGAACCTCCTGGAATCTCTTCTTTGGCATCTGGCTCATGATAAGGTTTCAGGTGTCTTGATGGTATCCAAATCGGCTGTTGATTTTGGCCTGGGGAAATAGAAGCATAACCTCTACCCCAAGTTGTTATTTTACCTATTTCCCAACTTTTTGTTATTGGATCTTTTCACCAAATGATGCTAGATTCAATTGTATATGGGCTGTCCTGTCATCCCTATTTCTCCTCCTTTTTTGTTTTTGTCATCAGTTATTTTTCTGTATGAAATCATAACTGAGCATTTTCAATTTACTGTGTGGAATGAACTATGTATGAAGAATCAGAAATCACATTAATAGGCAATCAAAAGCAGTCAATACCTCAATTATTGCTGCAAGCGCCGCTTTTTGAGCTGAAGTATAGGGCCTCTGAAAAACTTTACTTTTTGAGCCAAAACAAGAAGCTTTACCATTACTAGACCCATCTGTAAAAAACATTCTCAGCACCTTCAATTGGTTTAAATTTAGTTATTTTAGGGAGAATCCAATTAGTTAATTTCAAAAGCTGAAACAGCTTTGTTTTAGGAAAACGATTATCGAGAATACCCACAAAGTCAGCTAAATGGGTTTGCCAAGTAAGACTATTTATAAAAGCTTGCTGTATTTGTGGCTTCATGAGAGGGACAATAATTTTTCCAGGATCATATCCATGTAATTTAACAATCTGAGTTCTCCCAATCCCTATCATAGTAGCGATTTGATCTAAATAAGGAGTTAGAGTCCGTGAATTAGTATGTGGAAGAAAAAGCCACTCTACTAAGTCCTGTTCTTGGACAGTAACACCAGTAGGTAAATGCTGAGTTGAAAAAATTAGCAAATCTAGAGTCTTCTCTGGATCTATTCTATTTTTCTGAGCTTTATGGACTTGCTTCTCAATCAGTTGTAACTCTGCCTCAGCCTCCTTTGTTAATTGCTGAGGGCTAGTGAGACTAGGATCTCCTCTAAGGATAGAAAACATGTTACTCATGGCATAGGTAGGAATGCCTAGAGCAGGTCGTATCCAATTAATATCCCCTAGTAATTTTTGAAAGTCATTTAATGTTTTTAATTTATCCTTACGTATGGTTACTTTCTATGGCATAATGGTAGTGTCATTTACTAAGGTCCCCAAGTAGGAGTAAGGAGTAGTGGTCTGAATTTTGTCAGCAGCTATAATTAAACCAGTGCGAGAAATTGAATTTTGCAAGTGATCATAACATTGGAGTAATATTTCTCGAGTGGGGGCAGCACAAAGTATATTGTCCATATAGTGAATAATGTAACACTGAAAATTTTTTACGAGTAGGTTCAATTGCTTGCCCCACATACGTCTGGCAAATAATAGGACTGTTTAACATGCCCTGTGGCAACACTTTCCAGTGATAACGCTTAGCAGGCTGCAGGTTGTTTACCGCAGGAATCGTAAATGCAAACCGTTCACAGTCTTGCTCCGCTAAAGGGATAGCAAATAAACAATCTTTTAAATCTATAACTATTAAAGGCCAATTTTTTGGAATTATAGCAGGAGAAGGCAATCCTGGCTATAATGCTCCCATAGGTTGTATAACTGAATTGATGGCTCTTAAGTCAGTTAACATTCTCCATTTTCCTGAGTTTTTCTTATTTACAAAAACTGGAGAATTCCAAAGAGAAAATGTTGGAGCTATGTGCCCATTTGCTAATTGTTCAGCAACTAATTTCTCTACAGCAGCCTCCAGTTTCTCTTTATTTACCGGCCATTGTTCTATCCCAATTGGCTTATCCATTAAGCATTTTAAAGGTATAGGTTCTGGAGGCTTAACAGTGGCCACCATCAAAAATTTTTTTTCTGATCTTTGGCGGGAACTTTGTTTTTCCGCTTGTGTGCTCCCCATTGTTATAATAAATCTCTTCCCTGTAAATTTATAGGTACAGAAGTTATAATTGGTTGAATAGTCCCAGGTTGTCCTTCGGGCCCCTCACGATGCAAAATATAACGATTTTGATACACTTCAGGGGCTTTACTGACTCCAACTATGTTAAATTGAGCGGGTTGAACTGGCCGCGGGGACGGCCCGTGCTGTAGAGAAATGATTGAAATGTCCACTCCCATATCTACCAGACCTTTAAATTTCTTTCCTTGAATAGTTATTTCACAGGTAGGACGTTTATCAGTAATTTGATTTACCCAATAAGCTGCTTTGCCTTGTTTATTTGTGCTTGAAATCCTCCTGTTGGTTTAATTTCACTTTTTCCCCGTACCCACATACGGCACAATCAGGAGCTGTGCCACGCGCTCTCCTGGCTCTGCTTTCCAGGGAACAGAAGTGGACATAACAATTTGAATTTCTCCATTGTAATCTGAATCAATGGCTCCTGTATGTATTTGTACACCTTTTAAACTTACACTAGACCTTCCTAAAAGTAATCCTCTTGTCCCTGCTGGCAAGGGTCCACAGACTCTTGTTGGGACCTTTTGCGGGGGTTCCCCAGGCAGAAGGCTCACAGCTTTTGTGCAGCATAAATCTACTGTGGCACTACCGGCTGTGGCGGGGGACAGACATTGTACAAGGGTGAGCGAGTGGCCCGAGCCGGAAATGCCCCCGTTTAGAACGGGGCCCGGGACGAGCCCCTCATGGCGTTTCCCAAAATCGGGTTCCCTTCTTTATCAAACTTAGGGTGACACTGACCAGCCCAGTGTTTTCCTTTTTTACATTTTGGACATATTTCAGGATCAGCAGTTTTCTTTTTTCCCCTATCTGGCGTCCTGACTCGCTGATTTTTTCTGCGTTCTTTTTTAGTATGACCATGCTTCCCACAGCTAAAACGAGCTCCAGGAAATGGAGTATTTCCTTTATCCACTCTCAGTCCTGCCGTTGCCTGTACCAACAAGGTAGCTTTATGCAGATTACCTCCCATACCATCACAGGCCTTGATATAATCAACTAAATGTGCTTTCCCTCTGATAGGTCGCAGAGCAGCCTGGCCATCGGGATTAGCATTGTCGAAAGCTAGTGACTGCAACACTATATCCTGAGCAGCCAAATCTGCAATCATCTTTTTAAGAGACTCCTGTAACGGATCTATAAAATCAACATATGGTTCTCTTTGTCCCTGTTTTATAGCACTAAAGGAAGGGTATTTTTCCCCACCTGAAGTGATTTTTTCCCAAGCTCTAATGCACACTCCTCTAAGCTGTTCTATGGCCTCATCCTGCATGACCAGTTGTGCATCTAAACCAGGCCAGCCGCTAACCCCCAAAAGCTGGTCTGCAGTTATATTAATTTGAGGTTGGGCCTTGGCATTGTGAGCAGCCTGAATGGAAGCTTCATCTGCCCACCAAGTTTTAAACTGTAAGAACTGAGCAGGAGTTAGACAAGCTCAAGTAAGAGCGTCCCAGTCAGTAGGAATCACCCGACTGGAAACAGTAACATTCTTTAACAGTCCCATTACAAAAGGAGAACCTGGTCCATACTCATTTATTGCTTGTTTTCATTCTTTGAGTAATTTAAAAGGAAAAGGCTCAAATGTAGCTGTAATATTTCCCTCTTGTTCTGGGGCATGTCTTCTAACAGGGAACTGCCAAGCCTCTAAATCACCCTCTCGTCTAGCTTGCTGAATTCCTGCCTGTGTTATGCCCAGACCGTTTATTCCCCGAAGAAGACCACCAGAGTCCGGAGTTAAAGCCAAGCGGCAAGGATCTTTATTGCAGGTTCGAACCTGGAACCCTCACGCTAGTCGTGGGGCAAGCGGAAGAGCTCCCCAACTGGGCTCAGGATAGCGTTGTATAGTCAGGGGTAAACAGGCACAGAGTCATAGGGGATTCAGATGTATGATTGGCTGACATTTGAACAAGGCAACTTGGCTGATTATGATTGGTTCCCGCCATTTCTGATATTTCAGTGAATTTTTGAAATCCTGATGACGTTTATCAGGGCCTTGCAGGGTAGGGGCAGGGCTTGTTTTCGCAAACTCTGAAGCGGGAAAGCAGTTTTACAGAAGCAGAACAAAGGCAGTTAATCATTTTGCAACAGGTTTCACAACCGGTTTCGTGACATGAACCTTACTTAAACGCCTCTTGTGACTCCCCTGGATGTCACAAGCAGGAAAACAAGAACTTACAAAATCCTTAAGAATGTGGGGCACAGGTTTTAGCAATTGGGTCTCAGCGTACACAATTTCATGCCCTTTCACCCGAATGGAACTAAGAGTGGTCACTTGAGGCGCCGCTCGAACAGTCACTGGGGCAACTACTTTTCGCCCAGTGTCCTCCGGAAAAGAAAGCGCTGGGGGGTCATTTTCTTCAAAATAATAATGAGGGGGTACAGAAGGGTAGGGATGAACCTCTCCTTCCTTTGCTGTTTTAGTTTTAGTTGGCAAATAAACATGCTGTGCAACCTCTTCTGTAACTTCGCTATACTCTTGTTCCTCCTCATCATCAGTGTGAGAAAGTTCCAAGGTGAAAGGAACCAGACCCCACCCCTGTCCCATTGTTACCCTGACGCTTCCGAGCTCCCCTTCTTACCCACCATGGGGATTGCTTTAAGAGTACTCGGGTGTCCTCCAGCTTGTTTTCTGTTCCAACCATTGCTCCGGCCACCCTTCGACCTGGATTCGAGCCCCCACAAATGGTTGCCGAGACCAGCTCGGTCGGGGAGACCCTAACCCAGAGGCGCTAGAGGAATTAAAGACACACACACAGAAATACAGAGGTGTGAAGTGGGGAATCAGGGGTCTCACAGCCTTCAGAGCTGAGAGCCCGGAACAGAGATTTACCCACATATTTATTAACAGCAAACCAGTCAATAGCATTGTTTCTGTAGATATTAAATTAACTAAAAGTATCCCTTATGGGAAACGAAGGGATGGGCCGAATTAATTGCAGCAGGAACATGCCCTTAAGACACAGATCGCTCATGCTTTTGTTTGTGGCTTAAGAATGCCTTTAAGTGGTTTTCCGCCCTGGGCGGGCCAGGTGTTCCTTGCCCTCATTCCCGTAAACCCACAACCTTCCAGTGTGGGCCTTAGGGCCATTATGAACATGTCACAGTGCTGCAGAGATTTTGTTTATGGCCAGTTTTGAGGCCAGTTTATGGTCAGATTTTGGGGAGCTTGCTGCCAACATAATTGAATATTTTAATAGCCCTCTCTAAAAATGGATATGAGAATTAGAGAGAAATTAGCAAAATCATAAAAACACTATAAACAAATTTGACCTATTAGCATTTATAGACTATGTTATCTAATAACAGCAGAATATATAGTATATACAAAGGAACAGGAAGTATTTACCAGATGAACTGTATTCTGGGTCACAAAATAAGTTTGGACAACTTTTAAATAATTCTTTTTATACAGAGTATATTCTCTGACCATGTAATAGAATTAAATTGGAAATCAACAACAAAGACCTCTAGAAAATCCCTAAATATTTTGAAAGTAAATCATTAACATAAATAATCAATGAATCAGAAAAGAAATTAAGAGATCACTTAAAAAATTTGTTTTGAACCAAATGAAAGTGAAAACCTAAGAGTATAAAATTTTGTGAAATGGTACTAAAAGAGCATACAGTACTTTTCACAGTACTGAAATATTATGTTGGAAAAGACCATATGATAGGTCTGCTAAATGGCTAAAGTTACCACCTTAAGAAACTAGAAAAAGTAGATCATATGAATCCCAAACAATGAAGAACTAAAGGAAATAAAAAAAATGAGTGAAATTAACTAAATAGTAAACAAAGCAACAATAAATCAATGAAACTAAAAACTCATTTTTTGTGAAGACCAATACAACAAAAAAACTAACAGTCAAATTTATCAAGATAAAAAGAGAAAAAAGAGAGAAGGTACAAATTGTCAATATCATGAAAAAGAGTGCTTATCTCACTACAGATTCTATGGATACAGGAAAATAAAAGAATATAAGAAACAATATTCTGCCAGTTAATTTAAATGTTTAGATTAAATGGATGGACAATTTTTTTATTTTGCAAGAGACAAACTACCAAAGGTGACTAAAGTGAAAACAACAGATAAACTGAATTGCCCTGTATTTTAAAAGTCATCTTTACATAGCTTGAGATATAATTTATATTCTATACAATTTGCATATTTAAGCATAAAAATCAAGATTTTCCAGAATATTCATAGAGTTGCATAATCATAATTAATTTTAAAACATTTTTGTCACTTTAGAAATAAACCCCAACCTCATTAGCAGTCATTTTCCATTTCCCTCCCAACTCCTAGACTGAAGCAACTGCAAATCTGAAAAAAGAAATCCACTTTTCTTTTTTCTATAGACTTTCTTATTCTGGACTTTTTTCTATAAGGAATTATAAAATATGGTCTTAGGTGGCTCTTGTTGATGGAAATTTGGTTTGTTTCTACTTTTTGGCTATTATGAATAATGCAGCTGTGAATATTCATGTACAAGTTTTGATACGGACACTTAGTTTTACATATTTTTTATTTCTCCAGAGTATATTCTTAGGAATAGAATTGCTAGGTCATATGGTAACTCTATGTTTAACAGTTTGAGGACATTTCATACTGTTTTCCAAAGTAGCTACTATTTTAAATCCCCACTAGCAATTCATGATGGTTCTAGTTTCTCCACATCCTTGTCAAAACTTGTTCTTCTCTGCCTTTTTTTATTTTGGCCATCCTACTGGGTGTGAAGTAGTATCATATTGCAATTTTGATTGCAATTCCCTAGTGGATAAAACATCAAACAATTTTACTTATGCTTGTTGGCCATTTTTATATCTTATTTGAAAAAAAGGTTTATTCAGATTCTTTCCTCATTTTAAAATAAATTATCTTTCAATTATTGAGTCCTGGGAGTTCTTTATATATCTTGAATAAAAGTCTATTATCAGATACATGATTTGAAAATATTTTATCCCATTTTATGATTGTCTCTTCACTTTCTTGATGGTGTTCTTTGAATCACAATTTTTAAAAATTTTAAATGGAGTCCAATTTATCTATTTTTATCATGTTGACAATTTTTCTTTCATACTCCCATCAAAGAAGCCATTGCCTAGTCCCAGGCCACAAAGATTTACTTCTCTATTTTTTCCTAAGAATTTTATAGTTTTAGCTGTTACACTTAGGTCTGTTATGAATTTTGAGTTGTTTTACATATGTTGTGAGGTAGGGGTCCAAATTCGTTTTTATTTTGCGCATGAATACCCAGTTGTCCCAACATCATTTGTTGAGACCATTCCTGATCATTAAATCATTTTTGGCACATTTGTCAACAATTAATTGACCAGGCTGGGTGTGATGGCTCACACCTTCATGCCTGTAATCCCAGCACTTTGGGAAGCTGAGGCAGGCGGATCACCTGAGGTCAGGAGTTCAAGACCAGCCTAGCCAACATGGAAAAACCCCGTCTCTACTAAAAATACAAAACTTTGCTGGGTGTGGTGGCAGACGTCTGTAATCCCAGCTACTCAGGAGGCTGAGGCAGTAGAATTGCTTGAACTTGGGAGGGGGGTGGAGATTTCAGTCAGCTGAGATTGCACCACTGCACTCCAGCCTGGGAGATAGAGCTAGATTCGGCCTCCCCTGCAAAAAAATATTAATTGACCATAAATATGAGAGTTTTTTTAGTGGACTCTTTATCATATTCCACTGATCTTCGTATTCACCTCTATCCCTGTACCACACTGTACACTATACTGATTATTGTAGCTTTATAAGTTTTAAAATTGGAAAATGTGAGTCCTCTAAATTTGCTTTTTTTTCTTCAAGATTCTTTTGACAGTTCTTGGTCCTTTGCTGAATTTCTGTAATTTTATCTTGCCTCGGCATTCATTTTGAATATAAATTAGACTCCCATACCAGAAGCAGGCCATAGTCATCTTTGACAGTTTTCCTTCTCCACTTCCTCTCACTTCCTCAATGTGGCCAATCTAAGTATCTGTCTTACACAGGAGGAAACAGCTAGGTACTACCTATTTACTCACTGCATGGCCCCCACTCCCGTATGAACTGCATAGATATGCTGCAGTGATCACCTCTCAGTCGCAGTATGACTCCACATAACTCGTGCCTGGTTGATCTAAACCTACCAGTTAGCAACCCTTATGGGAAATCTGCATATGTAACACCTTGCACTGCAATTAAGGCATTGGCCCAGAGGTACCTGCCTCTCTCTTGCCCCTCATCCTCTGGTTGAGTGTGTATCCCAGATACCTCTCCCCTTCCCATTGGCCCTGTGAGGCATGCTGCTCTCTTCTCTCTGGGATCTGTAGGTAATAATCTGCTTCTGTTATTTCTTGTGTTTTGTTGCTTTGCCTCCTCTTTGTTTCACCTGACAGACATACTGAAACATAGATTTTTCTCTGGTAAGGGCTCTCCTAAAGAGTAGGAATAAACTGAACACAGGTCAGACAAGAGACACAGTGTGTCTGCCAATGTGAGCAAGTTTCCTATGAGAGGGACACCTGGTCATGGGTCAGCCACTTAGGCACAGGCCCTCTGCCAGGATGAAGCAGCATCACATAAAAGGCACACTGTAAGTATCCATGACAAGATCCCCTGGGGCCCCATCAGGGCAGGGCTAGCCTGTAGTGCTGATCTGAAAGAGAGACTTTAAAACCAAATTAGAAAGAAAAAACAATATGACACTTGCTTTTCCATACAAATTCTAGATTCAGCTTGTCAAATTAAAAAAAAAAAAAATCCAGAGAGATTTTGATAGGGAATGCATTGAATTTGTAGATCAATTTAGGGAGTTCTGACTCTGTGACCCCACCCAAACCTCATGTTCAATTGTGATCCCAGGTGTTGGAGGTGGGGCCTGGTGGGAGGTGATTGGATCATTGGGTGGTTTCTAATGGTTTAGCGTTATCCCCCTAGTGCTCTCTTATGATAGACTTCTCATGGTATCTACTTGTTTAAAAGTATAGAGCACCTCTCACAACCACCCACCACACTCTTTCTCCTGCTCTGGGCATGTAGGATGTACTGGCTTCCTCTTAGGCTTCTATCATGATTGTAAATTTTCTGAGGCCTCGCTAGCCATGCTTCCTGTGTGGCCTGTGGAACTGTGAGCCAATTAAACTTCTTTTGTTTATAAATTACCCAGTCTCAGGTAGTTATTAATAGCAATGTAAGAATGGACTAATATGCTAATTTGGTACCAGGAGTGGGGCATTGCTATAAAGATACCTGAAAATGGGAAAGTGACTTTGGAACTGGGTAACGGGAAGAGGTTGGAACAGTTTGGGGGGTTCAGAAGAAGACAGGAATATGATGGAGGATTCTAGAAGAAGACAGGAAGATGAGGGAAAGTTTAGAACTCCCTAGAGACTTGTTGAATGGTTTTGACCAAAATCCTGGTAGTGATATGGACAGTGAAGTTCAGGCTGATGAGGTCTCAGATGGAGATGAAGAATTTATTGGGAACTGGACTAAAGGCCACTCTTACTATGGCTTAGCAAAGAGACTGGAGGCATTCTGCCCCTGCTGTAGAGATCTGAGGAACTTTGAACTTGAGAGAGAGGATTTAAGGTATCTGGCAGAAGAAATTTCTAAGCAGCAAAGCATTCAAGAGGTGGCCTGGCTGCTTCCAAAAGCCTACATTCGTTTGCATAAATAAAGAAATGACCTGAAACTGAAACTTATATTTAAAAGAGAATCAGAACATAAAAGTTTGGAAAATTTGTAGCCTGGCCATGTGGAAGAAAAGAAAAACTAATTTTCTCTGGAGAAATTCAAGCCAGCTGCAGAAATTTTGCATAACTAAAGAGGAGCCAGATGTTAACAGCCAAGACAATGGGAAAATGCCTCCAAGATGTTTGAGAGACCTTCAGAGCAGCCCCTCCCATCACAGGCCTGTGCGCCTAGAATGGACAAGTCGATTTGTGTGCCAGGCCGAGAACCCAACTGCTCTGTGCATCCTTGGGACATGTCACCATGTGTTCTAGTCACTCCAACTGAATCCATTGCTAAACGGTCCCCAGGTATGTCTCAGGTCACTGCTCCAGAGGATGGGAGCCTTGGCCGCCTCCACCTAGTATTAAGCCTGCAGGTACACAGAGAGCAAGAGTTGAGGTTTGGGAGCCCCCACCTAGATTCCAAAGATGTGTGTAAATGCCTGGACATTCAGGCAGAAGTCTGCTGCAGGGGCAGAGCCCTTATGGAGAACCTCTAGTAGGACAGTGTAGAGGGGAAATATATGGTTGCAGCCCCCACATGGAGTCCTCACTGGATCACTGCCTAGTGAAGTTGTGAGAAGACAGTCACAGTCCTCCAGACCCCAGAATGGTAGATCCACAAACAGCTTGCACTGCGTGCCTGGAAAAGCCATAGACACTCAACGCCAGTCTGTGAAAACAGAGCTGCCCAAAGACTTGGGATCCCACTCCTTGCATCAGTGTGGCCTTGATATAAGACATGGAATCAAAGGAAATTATTTTAGAGCTTTAAGATTTATTGACTGCCCTGCTGGGTTTTGGACATGCATGGGGCCTGTGGCCCCTTTGTTTTGGGCATTTTTTTTTTTTCTTTTGGAACTGGAGCATTTACTCAATTCTTGTACCCCCATTGTATGTTGGAAGTAACTGACTTCCTTCTGATTTTACAGGCTCATAGGTGAAAGGGACTTGCCTTGTCTCAGATGAGATTTTGGACTTGGACTTTTGAGTTAATGCAAATGAGTTAAGACTTGGAGAACTGCTGAGAAGGCATGATTGTGTTTTTAAATGCGAGAAGGATGTGAAATTTGGGAAGGGTCAGGGGTGGAATCATAATATGGTTTGGCTCTGTGTCTCCACTCAAATCTCATGTTGAATTGTGATCCCGAGTCTTTGAGGTGGGGTCTGGTGGGAGGTGATTGGATCATGGGGATGGTTTCTAATGGTTTAGTACTGTCCCCCTAGTGCTGTCTAAAGATAGAGTTCTCACAAGATCTGGTTGTTGAAAACTGTGTAGTACCCCCGCTCACTCTCTCTTCCTCCTGATCCAGCCATGTAGGATGTACCAGCTTCCCCTTTGCCTTCTCACTTGATTATAAGTTTCTTGAAGACTCCCCAGCCATGCTTCCTGTATAGCCCACAGGACTGTGAGCAAATTAAATGTCTTATTTTTTTATAAATTACCAAGTCTCAGGTAATGTTCTCACATTATAGCAGTGCAGGAGTATTATCATCTTAACAATATTAAGTCTTCTGATTAATGACCATGGCATGTATTTTCATTTATTTAGGTTTTCTTTAAGTTCTTTCAAGAATATTTTGTAGCTTTCAGTGTGAAAATTTTGTAGTAATTCTGTTAAATTTTCCCTAAGTATTTTATTCTTTTTAATGCTATTATCAATATAACTATATTCTTAATTTCATTTTTGAATTGTTCATAATGGAGTATAGAACTACAGTTCCTATTTATGTATTCGTGCTGTATCCTGCAACATTGGTTAAATTGTTTATTAGTATCAATCAACTTTTGGTGGATTCCTTTTGATTTTCTGTATACATCATGATGATATAGACAAATCGTGATAATTTATTTTACTTCTTTCTTTACAATTTGAATGCCTTTTTAAAAAATCTTTCTTGCCTAGTTGTCCTGTTCAGAGCTTCCTCTCCAGCTATTAATAAATGTGGTAAGAACAGGAATCCTTATGTTGTTCCTGATTTTGGGTAGAAAGCATCAAGTCTTTCACCCTTAAAGTAACTTAATGAAGTCAACTGTGGGAGGTGTGTGTGTGTGTAAAAGAGTTGAACTTCACTTAAAAACTTTTCCATAGAGAAAACTCCAGGTCCACAGATGAATTCACAGCTGAATTCTACCGGATGTACAAAGAAGAACTGGTACCATTCCTACTGAAACTATTCTAAAACATGGAAAAGGAGAGACTCTTTGCTAACTCATTCTGCAAGGCCAGCATCATCCTGATACCAAAAACTGGCAGAGATACAACAAAAAAAGAAAACTTCAGGCCAATATCCATGATGATCACTGATGCAAAAATCCTCAACAAAAAACTGGCAAACAGAATCCAGCAGCACGTAAAGAAGCTTATCCATCAAGATGAAGTCAGTTTCATCCCCAGGATGCAAGTTTGGTTCAACATATGCAAATCAACAAATGTGATTCATCACATAAACGGAACTAAATACAAAAACCACATGATTATCTCAGTAGATGCAGAAAAACTTTTGATAAAAGTCAACATTCCTTCATGTTTAAAACTCTCGATAAACTAGTTATTGAAGGAACATACCTTAAAATACTAAGAGCCATCTTTGACAAACCCATAGCCAACAAATACTGCATGGGCAAAAGCTAGAAGCATTCCCCTTGAAAACCAGCACAAGATGGGGATGTCCTCTCTCACCACTCACATTTAACATAGTATTGGAACTTTTGCTCATGTGAATCAAGCAAGATAAATAAATAAAACGCATTCAAATAGGAAGAGAGGAAATCAAACTATCCCTGTTTGCAGATGACGTGATTTTATATCTAAAAAACCCCATACTCTCAGCCCCAAATCTTCTTAAGCTAATAAGCAACTTCATCAAAGTATCAGCATACAAAATAAATGTGCAAAAATCATTCCTGTACACCAACAACAGGCAAGCTGAGAGCCAAATCACAAACAAACTCCCATTTACAATTTCGACAAAAGAAATAAAATACCTAGGAATAAGGCTTACATGAGAGGTGAAATATCTCTACAAGGAGAACTACAATCCCCTGCTCAAATAAATCAGGGGTGACACAAACAAATGGAAAAGCATTCCAAGCTCATGGATAGAAAGAATAAATTTTGTTAAAATGGTCATTCGGCCTAAAGCAATTTATAGATTCAATGCTATTCCCATTAAACTATCATTCACATTCTTCACATAAGTAGAGAAAAGTATTTAAAAATTCATGTGGAACCAAAAAGGAGCCTGAATAGCCAAGGCAATATTAAGGAAAAAAAAGCTGGAGGAATCATGCTAGCCAACTTTGAACTATATGACAGAGGTACAGTAACCAAGATACAAGAACAGACACATAGACCAGTGGAACAGAATAGAGAAATCAGAAATAAGACCACACACCTATGACCTTCTGGTCTTTGACAAACCTGACAAAAACAAGCAAATGGTGCTGGAATAACTGGCTAGTCATATGTGTAAAATTGAAACTTGACCCTTTCCCTACGTCATATGCGAAAATTAACTCAAAATGGATTAAAGACTTAATGGTAAAACCCAGAACTATGAAAACCCTGGAAGACAACCTAGGTAATACCATTCAGGGAATAGGCATGGGCGAATATTTCATTGTAAAGATGCCAACAGCAATGGCAACAAAAGCAAAAATTGACAAATGGGATGTAATTAAACTAAAGAGCTTCAGAACAGCAAAATAAAGTAACAGGGTAAACAGACATCCTATTGAACAGGAAAGACTTTTTGCAAACTATGCATCTGACAAGGGCTTATATCCAACATCTATAAAGAACTTCAACAAATCTACAAGAAAAAACAACCAACCACATTAAAAAGCGGGCAAAGGACATGAACAGACACTTTTCAAAAGACACACACGTGGTCAACAAGCATATGAAAAAAAGCTCAACATCACTGATAATTAGGGAAATGCAAATCAAAACCACAATGAGATAGCATCTCACACCAGTCAGAATAGCTATTATTAAAAAGTCGAAAACTAAGAAACGCTGGCCAGGTTGTGGTTTATTTTTCATTTTTTATGTTTAACACAGGTCTCATTTTATTGCCCAGGCTGGAGTGCAGTGGCTCCATCTTGGCTCATTGAGACCTCTGCCTCCCAGGCTCAAGCTATCCTCCCACCCCAATCTCCCAAATAGGTGGGACTACAGGCGGGCACCACCATGCCCAGACAATTTTTATATTTTTTTTGTAGGAGAAAGAGGAATGCTTATACACTGTTGGTGGGAGTGCAAATTAGTTCAACCATTGTGGAAAACAGTGTGGCAATGTCTCAGACACCTAAAAACAGAACGATCATTTCACCCAGCAATCCTATTACTGGGTATATACCCAAAGTTCTGTCACAAAGACACATACATGTGTATGTTCATTGCGGCACTATTCACAATAGCAAAGACGTGAGCATTCAAGCAGCTTTATTTGTAATAGCTAAAATTTTAAAACAAACCTCATACCCATCAACAGGTATACAAACTCTGCTATGAAAGTACAATTGAGTATTACTTAGCCAAACAAAAAGGAATGAACTATTTGTGCACACAACGATATGAGTCTCAAAAGTTATCTTCAGAAAATACACTGAGAAGAAGATATTTTGTATGACTCTGTTTTTATAAAAGTCTGGAAAGCAATGCATAGTAAACTACAGATTAGTAGTTGCCCAGGGACGTGGTTGTGGGAGGGGGAGGAAATAGAGATTATAGAGTAGCCATAAGGAATGTTGTGGGGATTGTATTTGTTAACTTGATTGTGTTGGTGAGTTCAAAGTTTCATGTGTGTGTGTGTCAAACTTATCAAGTTGTACATGTTATATATGTATAGTTTATTCCATATCACTTCTTATTACTAAATATCAGAAACTGCATTTCTGTGGTCTGAATGTTGATGTCTCTTCCAAATTCATATGTTATGACCTAGCACACAATGTGATAGTATTAAGAAGTGAAGCCTTTGAGAAATGATTGAGTCAAGAGATCTTCAACATTGTAAGTGGAATCAGTGTCCTTATAGAAGAGGCTGAGTGAGACACTTTCACCCTTCTGTCATGTGAGGACATAGCTAAAAAGGTGCCCTCTTGATGCAGGAGGTGAGCCCACACCAGACACTGAATTTGCTTGCACCTTCATCTTGATCTTGAAATTTTCAGATTTTAGAACTGTTAGCAGTAAATTTCTAGTTTTTGTAAATTACCCAGTCTAAGGTACATTTTTATAGCAGGTCTAGTGTCCACAAGGGCTGGACTGCGTATACATATATAATCTTATATAATATGTATATATTTTAAGAGACAGTGTCAGACTTGATGATAAATCAAGGTTTAATTATATGCTTTCAATAAGAGAAAACTTTAGGTTCAAAGTAACAGAACTTTGAATGTAAAAGGATGGAAAGTCATAACAGGCTAACCGTAACTATACGGGAGCTGGACCAGCTATGTTATTATCAGACAAAATAGACTTTAATATGAGAAGTGTTGTTACCAGAGGTTTGGTCCAGGTCCCGTTGCTTGCGGCACAGAAAGTCAATCACTGAGATGGCAAGTGTTGCCAGGGAAGAAGGCTTTACTATTTTATGGGTGATGTCAGCCAGAGAGAAGGGAGCAAAACCTCAAATCCGCCTTCCTTCTCTGACCAAAGTTAGGTTGTTATATATCTAAGAAGGAAAACAGGAGGGACAAGGAAGAGGAGTTGATCAACAGGCAGCAGTGATCCAGCATAGCACTGTAACCACGTGCAAAAGGACAGAATTAGGGAGGGAGGAGGAAGGAATTGATCAACAGGCAATGATTCTTCTTATTGTCCAGGTGCAGTGATCCAGAAATCCTTACCTCCCTGAAATCATCTGGGTTGTCTGATGGTCAGTTTTCTGAGAAAAGATACAAGTTTAAAATTGGGCCAACTTCAGTGTTACTAGAGAAAAAGACATTCACAATGATGAAGAGTTAATATATCAGTAATCTAATAACAAGTACCTATGCATATGCACTTAACAACAGAGCCTCAAATTACATGAAGTAGAAATTTTTAGAAATAAAAGAGAAATTGACAACTCAACCTTCAATATGGAGATATGAATCCAGCTTTCTCATAGTTGACAGGAGAATTAGGCAGAACAAATTAAGGGTATAGAAGACTTGAACACTTTCAGTTACCTCGATCTGATTGTCACTTATAGAATGCTCCACTAAGTAATAGTAGAATACACATACTTTTCAAGTACACCTGGAACATTCTCTTGGGTAGAGCATATGCTAAACTCCATGACAAATTTTAATAAGGTAAAATACATTAAAATCATGCGAAAAATATGTTCTCTGAATAAAATAAAACAACTGAATTCAATTTGAGACTCCCCAAATATTTGCAAACTAATCAATATGCTTCTAAAAAACTAATTAGAAGAATTTACAAGGTAAATAAGAAAATATTTTGAATTTAATAAAAATGAAAACAGCATATCAAAATTTATGAATGACTTTTAGAGAAGTGTTCACAAGAAAATTTAGAGCACTAAACACTTAGAAAAAAGAACGATTTAATATTAATTATCTAAGCTGTAACTTCAACAATAGAAGAGCAACTTATATGCATAGTAAATAGCGAGAAGAAAATAATCAGAAATGAAATAATTAGAGAAGGAAAAATAATGGAGAAAAATAATAAAATCATAGTTAATCCTTTAAAAAATTCAAAAAAAAAATACAGCTTTATCTAGACTTACCAAAAAAAGCGAAAAAACATATATTACCAAAATCAGAAATAGAAGGGGGTACATCTGTAACAACTTTACAAGAATGAAAATGATTATAAAGAAACACTATGAATGACTTATGCCAATAAATTAGACAACATTGGAAAAAATTTATACGAAGATGTAAGTTACCTGTAATAATTCAAGAAGCAATGGAAGGTCTCAGTAAATCTGTATTCAGTAAATAAACCAAATTAATAATTAAAATCTTCCCCCAAAGACAAGCCCAGTCGTCAGAGGCTTCAGTTGTGTACTCTCACATTTATAAAGTACTACATAAATTCTTTCAGACAGTAGAGGAGGAGAAAGCTTTTTAAACTTAACATTGAACCCTGATAAAACAGCTATACCCCACAACCCTGACAAAACAAGTGTAATACCAAAACAAAAACACATCAAAGACATCACAGGAAAAGAACAGAACAGTTCTATATTCCTCATTAACTAATTGCACAACCCTTAACAAATTCTTTATAAAATGCCTATCAATGCCTGTAATCCCAGCACTTTGGGAGGTCGAGGCGGGTGGATCACGAGGTCAGGAGATCAAGACCATCCTGGCTAACACGGTGAAACCCTGCCTCTACTAAAAATACAAAAAGTTACCCAGCATGGTGGCAGGTGCCTGTAGTCCCAGCTACTCGGGAGGCTGAGGCAGGAGAATGGCTTGAATCCAGGAGGCGGAGCTTGCAGTGAGCCAAAATCGTGCCACTGTACTCCAGCCTGGGCAACAGATAGTAATCTCTAGAAGCTAAGGTTGATTTAACATCTGAAAATCAATTTAGTGCACCATGATAGTAGAATAAAATGCAAAAAAAAAAAAATGATTATCTCAATGGACACATTAAAAAACCGAAGAAATTAAACATTTATGGTAACAATCCCTAACAAACTTAGAACAGAGGTAACATCCTTAAACTAGCTAAGTGCATCAATGAAAAAACTACAGCTAACATCACATTTAATGCTCAAAGACTAAATGCCTAAGAGTACAGATTTGAAAGGAAGAAGTTCAACTGTCATTGCTTGCAGATTACATGATTTTGTGCACAGAAAACCCTGAGGATTCTACAGAAAAACTACTACAGCTAGTAAATAAGTTAGCAAGTTTGCAAGATACAACATCTATGCTATTTCTATATGTTAACATTCAAAGAGTCAGAAAATAGTAATGATACAATTCCATTTACAATAGATTTAATACTCATAAATACATTAATTTAAGTAGTATAAAAGTTTTACATTGAAAGTCTAAAAATATTACTAAAAGAAATTAAAGAAAAAATATATAAGTGGAGAGATATAGCAACTTCATGTATTAAAAGACATGATATTACTTAGATAAGACTTCTCCCTAAATTGATACATAGATTCAACACAGAATCTCAAGAAATTTTGTAAAAATTCACAAGTTGATTGTAAAATTTATATAGAAATGCAAAAGACCTAGAAGAGTCAAAACATTTTTGAAAATGAATAAAGTTGAATGACTTATACTACCTGATTCCTAAAGGTACTATATTGCTACAGTAATGAAACATTGTAGCATTAGTTGTGAATATTTACACATTTATATCATGGAACAATTTAGGGAGTCCAGAAATAAACTCTTAATTTTGTGGTCAATAGGCTGCTAAAAGGCGTCAAGACTAGTTTAATGAAGAAAACATGCTATTTTCAACAAATGCTGCTGAAAAAAATGGATATCTGTATGTAGAAATATGAACTTACACCCTTCAAACCATAACAAAAAACTTACTAAAAGGTATCATTATTATATATTTAAGTGCTAAAGCTGCAAAACTTTGAAAATTAAACATTGGAAAAGTATTTGTAACCATAGGTTAGGAAAATACTTTTTCACATAAGACACTAAAGGCATAGCCAATTAAAAATAATAAATTAGACTTCTGAATATTTAAAACATTTTTTTCTCCAAAAGACACGATTAACAAAATGAAAAGTGAAGAGACTTGCAGGAAAATGGTTGCAAAAATTATCTCGTAAAAGACTTGTTATACAGACATGCAAAAAAATCTCCTGCAACTCATTATCAAGAAGACAAGTAAATTAAAAATTAGCTGGACATTTTACAAATAAAAGCTAATATAATTATGTTTGAATAGATAATAAAATATGAAAATATGTTCAATATCATTAAACATTAGTGAAAACCAAAATTTTATATCATTACATACCCACCATCATATCTGCAATTTAAAAAATCTGACAGTAACAAATGTTGACAATGATGTGGAGGAACTGGTGCCCTCCTATAATATTGCTGAAGGGAAGGTATAATAATATTATCATTTTGGAAAAAACTTTGACAGTTAAACATTATTTACCATATGATTCAGGAATTTCATGTCAAGGGTGTACCCAAGAGAAATGGAAACATATGTCTACTCAATGACATGTAAGCAAAAGTTTATAATAACGTTCTGTATAAAAGTCAAAGACCAATAACAATTCAGATGTCCATCAATGTGTTCATGGAAACATACTGATATTTCTGTACAATGGAAAACTACCTGGCAATAAAAAGAAATAAACTATTCATATATAAAACAATACAGATTATTACCAAAAATACTGTACTAAGGGAAAGAAACCAGAGAAAAAGGCAAATTGTATATGGTAATAGTCATAAGAAAGATTAGGAAAGGCAGATTGATATAGACAGAGAACAGATCTAAAGTTTTCTGGGGCTGATATTAAAAACAGAAATTGGCCGGGCGCGGTGGCTCAAGCCTGTAATCCCAGCACTTTGGGAGGCCGAGACGGGCGGATCACGAGGTCAGGAGATCGAGACCATCCTGGCTAACATGGTGAAATCCTGTCTCTACTAACAATACAAAAAACTAGCCGGGCGAGGTGGCGGGCGCCTGTAGTCCCAGCTACTCGGGAGGCTGAGGCAGGAGAATGGCGTGAACCCGGGAGGCGGAGCTTGCAGTGAGCTGAGATCCGGCCACTGCACTCCAGTCCGGGTGACAGAGCGAGACTCTGTCTCAAAAAAAAAAAAAAGAAAAAAAAAAACAGAAATTGACTGCAATAGACACACGACTTCTTATGATGAAAAAATTCTAAAGTTGAATTGTGATCATCGTACAACCGTGTAGATTTGTTAAAAGTTATTAAAGTGTACAGTTACAAGGGCGGATGCTTCCTATTTAAATAAAGTTGTTAATTTTTTATCCTACCACTTAAAAAATTTAACAAAGTCGAAAAAAGTGTTAAAATTCTCATGGTACCAACAATAAAACTAATGAATTGTTACATGTTAATTTTTTTAGAAAATTGAAATGAAGGAACTTAATAATTGCAAAGAATATTTGACAAAGAAATGGATTGTCAAAAAAGGCATACATTAACCACACGATTCAGATTATGTGACTAATTGAAATCCAATAATACCATTAGTTTTCCTTATTGAGTCTCATTCTGACGGCCCCATCACATACTCTCTTCATTTGATGGAAAACTGGAAAAGTAATTCACAACACAGTGAATGTACAAGTCCTAATTTCTTCCACCGTTTAAAGGAGTCCTGATTTTTGCAATAGATATTGCCATACTTACTTCAACACAAGCTTCTGTATATTTGTTAAATAATAATAGAGTGATAAACATTTATTTCCATAAATAATGAAAAATTAATAGCACTTCATTAAAGCACTATTGATACCATTTATTTTAAAGCAGTCTGAAGTCTTAGATGAAAAATACTTTACTTATAGCTTCATAAATAGTTAATGATGGATTCAGGTCTGGAACTTCCCAGACAGTGACTTTACTCACACAAATTTCCATTACTTGGTTATAATTTGGTATCGTATTTCAAAGATGCTCTGGTCCAGTGTTTTGTAAGGTATGACCATGACTTATTTATAGGTTGTAGAATTAGTTTGGGAGGTTGTAAATATCAGTTTTTTAAATGAGAGAAAATATAGAGAAAAATATAAATCACAGATGGCAAGTTGTGGTGGAGGGTATTTTTTCATAATTCTTTCTTCTTTTCCCACTCTCTTGTTGACTTGTCTTTTGACTTTGAGCTTGGCTATATACTTTGTTGTGACTAACAATACATAGAAATAAATACTAGTATGCAGTTTTTAGCAGAAGATTTAAGAGCATCATTTGTCACCACATATGCTCTTGGATACCCATGTACTTCCACAAGAGAAGACCCTGGTCTAAGAATGAGAAAATCAGTTAAATAAACCTGATTCCAACTCTCAGTCTGGAGCCTGACTCAGTAGATTCTATCCAATCCCAGCAGAGTCACAGTTGATAACATAATCATGTTTGAGAAAGAATTCATTGTTACTGTAAGCATTAAGATTTGAGGCTGCTTGTTATGCAGGATTATTACAACAAAACTGACTAATAACCAAGGTTTAGTATTGTACTGTGAAACTTCTTTTTCTCTACATATATGTCAACATGTTTTAGGAATTAGGCCATGCCTATGGTTGTGAAATAAAATATATTTTATTATAAGAGTAGTTGGTCAAAAATTTGAAAAGTGTTTTCTCAGTCTACTAAAAAGGGAAATTTTTTTATCAAGAGGATGATACAGATTTCTTTTTGTTTCTTAAGTGAAACAACTTTGCTTTTTCCCTCTCCCCTAGCTTTGTCGAGGTATAGTTGACAAAATTGTACATATTTGAGGTGTGCAACACGAGTATTTGATATGCATGCATATATATACACATATTGTATATGTGTATATATATACACATATTGATATGCATGCATATATATATAGTAGAATGATTAGCGCAATCAGATTAGTTAACACATCCATCACCTCATGTAGTTACTTGTGTGTGTGGTGAGAACATTCCAGATCAACTGTCTTAGCAAATTTCAAGTATACAATACAGTATTGTTAACTACAGTCATGCTGTGTATTGGATCCCCAGAACACATTCATCCTTTACCTGTGTTTGGTACCCTTTGACCAACATCTCTTCGTTTCCCTACCTGTACAGTTCTCATTCTAGGGAATTAGTTATTTTAGCATTACCTTTTAACTAACGACCAGGCTTAGTAATTTTGTTCTTCTTCTAAAACATCTGGGGCAGAATAACCATCAGGAAGGGGTAAAGGAGGGTTTCTGCTGAAGCTGAGACAGCTGGGTGTCCTCGATAGTCAAGGGCCTGCAGGAGAAGAAGGCACTCAAGGGGAATCGTCAATTGTTTCTCTTCTTCTTTATGAAGGAGGTGGCTGGGGAAACCACTGTGGTTTGTTTCCGATGCAGGCAACAAGAGCACAGAAACTGGTATCTGTTGATGAAGTGTGGCTATATTGGGCCTGTGAGTCAGGAGTGTTCCAGAAACTTTGAACCACAGAACCAGTGTGACAGTGACTCAACTCGATTAACTAGGAAGAGTCTTTAAACTGGAGGATGTGGGTAGGGAGATTTTATCCTTTTTTATTTTTTAAATGCTCTATGGGAAAATACTGTTTTGTAGTACTGCTTTTGGAATAATATTTTAAAAAATTATAAAAGTTTCCAGTTTCTTCTGTTGAAATGGCCTAGTGACATATCCCCCTAACTCCAAGAAATATTTGGGTAGCTGTAGCTCAACCCAGAGCTAAAAGTTTTTGGAAAAATTAAAGTGATGATTTGTATCCAGATAGAATAAATTTTAAAGAATAACTTAATTAAGAATTTTTTTCTGGAGTAGGTCAGAGAAAAACAATGTTTACCTAAAGTGTGGTTTGACTCTAGAAATCCTAGGTATCACATAGCTAAGCTGAATGAGGTAAAGTAGATAAAATAATGTTTCAAGTCTTATTAAGTATAGTCACGTGACCACTTTTGGGAAAAATTTTAAAAAAATGCACTGCATGTAACTTTTAAAATAAATGTATTGAAAAGAGAACTTTCATAATTCTAGAGAGAAGATAGAGCTTGACTTTAATTCCCAGGGCATTCTATTTGCCTGAAGAAGAGGCAAAATTATTGCTAAGTTTCTTTTTTACATAAATGAAACTTGGCTGCGTAAAGTAGCTACCACCAGATCCAGTCATCAGAATCTCTGGGAGTAGGAGCATTGCAGCCAAGGTTAAGAATAGCTGTTTTAAACATCCTAAATTAACTTTTAATAGAAGTGTTATATAATTTATTTCAAAAGTAGAAAAGAATTTTAAAACATGATAAAAAAACTTGGTCAATTATTTCCTCACTAGGGCCGAGGTTATCAGAGCTGTAGCTTTAAGGTAAACTTTTGATAAATTTGGATAATTCATTCAATATTTGAATGATGACTAAATATGTTACTAAATTTCATGAGGCCCTGGTGGTAAAGCATTTCCTGAACATACCTGGGGTCATCTAGATTTTACCATTTCAATTCAGATAGAGAAAACAAGAGATATCATCAGTGGCCTATGCTCTTTCACATAAAGAATAACAAATTGTAAATAACTGTAAAATAATGGTAAACCCTAAGCCTTATTAAGATGTCAGAGTCATTTTTGAAACACATTTTCTAAGGCTAAAGACTATATATATTGTGTGGGGAGCAGGGTGTTTACCAATTTATGACTATAAGAAAGTCATTTTTATTTCACTTTTTGTCTTTAAAAGTTTTACTTTTTTTGTTAAAAATTTTTATTTATTGGCCGGGCACAGTGGCTCATGCCTGTAATCCCAGCACTTTGGGAGACCGAGGTGGGAGGATCGCTTGAGGTCGGGAGTTCGAGACCAGCCTGACCAACATGGAGAAACCCCATCTTTACTAAAAATATAAAATTAGCCAGGCATGGTGGCTCATGCCTGTAATCCCAGCTACTTGGGAGGTTGAGGCAGGAGAATCACTTGAACCCGGGAGGCGGAGGTTGCAGTGAGCCAAGATCACACCATTGCACTCCAGCCTGGGCAACAAGAGTGAAACTCCATCTCAAAAACAAAATTATGTAGTATGGTACATAATGGTTGCGTATATTTAAGAGGAACGTGTGATGTTTGATACAAGCATACAATGTGTAATAATCAAGGTTATCGGAGCATCCAGTCAGGGTCATTGGAGCACCCATTATCACCTCAAGCCTTTATTATTTATTTGTGTTTGGAACATCCCAGTTTCACTGTTCTACTTATTTTAAAATATGTAATAAATTTTTGTTAACTATAGTCACATTATTGTGCTACCAGTTCCTTCTGTCTAACTGTACTTTTTACCCATTAACCATCCCCATTTTATCCCACCTCCCCCACTCCCACCCTGCTGCCATTTCCACATTCTGGCAACCATCATTCCACTCTCTATCTCCAAGAGTTCTTTTTAAATTAAAGCTCCCACGTGTGAGTGAGAACATGGGATATTTGCCTTTCTGTCTCTAGCTTATTTCACTCAATATAACGGCCTCCAGTTCCATCCATGATGTTGCAAATGACAGGATTTTATTCTTTTTATAGCGGAATGATATTCAGCTGTATATGTGTGTGTGTGTGTGTGTCTCATTTTTTAATCATTTATTCATTGATAGACACATAGGTTGATCCCATATCTTTGCTATTATGAATAGTGCTGCAATAAATGTGGGAATGCAGATATCTCTTCAATAAACTGGTTTCCTTTCATGTGAGTATATACTCAGCAAGGGGATTGCTGGATCATATAGTAGTGTAGTATATTTTTTGCTTTTTGGGGAACCTTTATACTATTCTCCATAGTGGCTTTACTAATTTATATTCCTCCAAACAATAAACAAGGGTTCCTTTCTTCACATCCTAGCTAACACTTATTATTGTCTGTCTTTTGGATAAAACCTGTTTCAACTGAGGTGAGAAGGTATCTCATCATAGTTTTAATTTGCATTTCTCTGAAGATTAGTGATGTTCATCTGTTTTAGTTATGCCTGTTGGCCATTTGTATGTCTTCTTTTGAAAAAGGTCTGTTCAGCTCACTTGTCCTTTTTTAATTGGATTATTTGTGTGTTTACTTTAAAATTTTTTTATTGAGTTGTTTGAGCTTCTTATATATTCCAGTTTTTAATCTCTTGTGAGATGAGTAGTTTGCAAATATTTTCTCCCGTTCTGTGGGTTACCTCTTCACTCTGTTGATGTTTTTTTCTTTGTTGTGCAGAAACTTTTTAGTTTGATGTTATCCCATTTGTCCATTTTTGCTTTGGTTCCTGTGTTTTTGAGATCTTCCTCAAAAAATCATTGCCAAGACCAATGTACTAGAGTGTTCCTTTACAGTTTTTTTCTAGTAGTTTCATAGATTGAAGTCATGGATTTAAGTCTTTTATCCATTTTGATTTGATTTTTATATATGATAAGAGAAAGGAAGCTAGTTTCATTCTTCTGGATATGGATATCTAGTTTCCACAGCCACTACCATTTATTGAAGAGATTGTCCTTTTCTTACTGTATGTTATTGGCACCTTCATCAAAATATGTTGACTATAAATGTGTGGATTTATTTCTGGGTTCTCTATTCTGTCCAATTTGTCTATTTGTCTGTTTTTATGCCAGTAGCATGCTGTTTTGGTTACTATAACTCTGTAGTATATTTTTGAGTCAAATAATGTGATTTCTCCAGTTTTCTTCCAAATGTTCAGCATGGCATTGGTTATTCTGTTTTTTCTTTCTAGTTTTATATAAATTTTAGCATTATTTTTTCTATTTTTGTGAGGAATGCCATGGGTATTTTGATAGGAATTGCATTGTATCTGTAGATTGTTTTAGGCAGTATGGTCATTTTAACAATACTGATTCTTTCCATTCATAAACATGAACTATCTTTTCATTCTTCTGAAATTGCTTCAATTGCTTTCTGTAATGTTTTATTTTAGAGATCATTTTAGAATTTTCATTTTTGAAATCTTTCATTTCTTTAGTTAAGTCTATTCCTATGTATTTTATTTTATTTTATTTGTAGCTATTGTAAATGGAATTAGTTTCTTGTTTTCTTCTTCAAATTGTTTGCTGTTGATGTATAAAATGCTACTGATTTTTGTATATTGATTCTGTATCCTGCAACTTTACTGAATTTGTTTATAAGTTTTAAAAGTCTCTTGGTGGAGTCTTTAGGTTTTTTAAAATATAAGACCATATCATCTCCAAACAAGGATAATTTGGCGTCTTCCTTTCTAATCTGGATGCCCTTTATTTCTTTCTCTTGTCTGCTTGCTCTGGCCAGTACATGTTGAAGAAAAGTGGTGAAAGTGAGCATCTGTTTATTCTTCCAGATCATAGAGAAAAGGCTTCGGGTTTTCCCTGTTCAGTATGATACTAGCCGTGGGTTTATTGTATATGGCTTTTATTGTGTTGAGGAGAGTTCCTTCTATACAGTTGTTTAGAGAATTTTTATCATGAAGATATGTTAAATTTTATGGAATATTTTTTCAGCACCAGTTGAAGTTATGATATGATTTTTGTCCTTCATTTTATTGATATGATATATTACATGTATAGATTTGCATATGTTGAACCACACTTGCATCTTGAGGATAGTTTCCTCTTGACCATGATGGACGATCTTTTTGATGTATAGTTGAATCTGGTTTGCTATTTTGTTGTTGTTGTTGTTGTTGTTGAGGATTTTTGTATCTGTATTCATCAGATACACTGACCTGTAGTTTTCTTTTTTGGTGTATCTTTGCCTGGTTTTGATAACAAGATAACATTAGCCTTGTAGAATAAGTTTGGAAGTATTTCTTTATTCTTGATTTTTTGGAATAATTCAGTAGAATTAGTGTTCTTTAAATATAGATAGATAAATTCCTGGACTGAGCCAGGAAGAAGTTGAATCCCTGAATAGACCATTAAAGAGCTCTGAAATTCAATCAGTAATAAATAGCCTACCAACCAAAAAATAACTGAGGAACAGATGGATTCAGAGCTGAATTCTACCAGATATACAAAGAAGAGCTGGTAGCATTCCCAATGAAACTACTCCAAAAAATCGAGGAGGAGGGACTCCTTCTTAACTCATTCTATGAGGCCAGCATCCTCCTGATACCAAAACCTGGCAGAAACACAATAAAAAAAGAAAACTTTAGGTGAATACCCTTGATGAACATTGATTCAAAAATTATCAACAGAATACTGGCAAATTGAAATTAGCAGCACATCAAAACCTTATTCACCATGATCAAGTAGACTTTATTCCTGGGATACAATGCTGATTCAACATATGCAAATCAATAAATGTGACTCATCACATTAACCACACTAAAGACAAAAACCATATGATTATCTCAATAGATGCAGGAAAGGCTTTGATAAAATTTCATACCCTTTCATGTTAAAAACTCAATAAACTAGGTATTGAAAGAATGTACCTTAAAATAATAAGAGCCATCTATGACAAACCCACAGCAAACCATCATACTGCCTGGGCAAAAGCTGGAAGCATTCCCCTTGAAAACTGTCACAGGACAAGGATGCACTCTCTCACTACTATTCAACATAGTATTGGAAGTCCTGGCCAGAGCAATCAGGCAAGAGAAAGAAACAAAAGGTGTTCAAATTGGAAGAGAGGAAGTCAAATTATCCCTGTTTGCTGATTACATAATCCTATCTGGAAAACCCCATAGTCTCAGCCCAAAAGCTTCTTAAGCTGATAAACAACTTCAGGGAAGTCTCAGGATAAAAAAAAATGAACATACAAAAAATCGCTAGCATTACCATACACCAACAACAGTCAAGCTGAGGGCCAAATCAGAAATGCAGTCCCATTCACAATTGCCACAAAAAGAATAAATTACCTAGGAATACAGCTAAATAGAGATTTAAAAGTTCTCTACAAAGAGAACTACAAATACTGCTCAAAGAAATCAGAGATGATACACACAAATGGAAAAGCATTCCACGCTCATGGATAGGAAGAATCAATATAGTTAAAATGGTCATACTGCTGAAAGCAATTAATAGGTTCAATGTTATTCCTATAAAGTTACTAATGACACTCTTCACAAAGCCAGAAAAAAACTATTTTAAAATTCATATGGAGCCAAAGAAGAGCCTGAATAGCCATGATAATCCTAAGCAAAAAGAACAAAGCTGGAAATATCATGCTACTCAACTTCAATCTATACTACAAAACTATAGTAATCAAAACAGCATGGTACTGGTACAAAAGCAGACACATAGACCAATGGAACAGAATAAAGAGCCCAGAAATAAGACCACAAATATACAACTACCTGATCTTCCACAAAGCTGATAAAACTAAGCAATAGAGAAATAAGTCTCTGTAGAATAAATGGTGCTGGCACAACTAGCTAGCCATATGCAGAAGATTAAAACTGAACGTTCCTTACACCACCATATACAAAAAAATAACTCAAGATGGATTAAAAACTTAAATGTAAAACCCAAAACTATGAAAACTCTGGAGGACAACCTAGCCAGTAAAATTCTGAACATAGGACTGAGCAGAGATTTCATGGCAAAAATGCCAAAAACAATTGCAACAAAAGCAAAAATTGACACATGGGATCTAACTAAACTAAAGCGCTTCTGCACAGCCAAAGAAACTATCAACAGAGTAAACAGACATCCTACAGAACAGGAGAGAATTTGTGAAAACTATACGTATGACAAAGTTCTAATATCCAGTATCTGTAAGGAACTTAAACAATTTTAAAAGAAAATACAAATAACCCCATTAAAAAGTTGAGAAAAGACATGAATGGACACTTTTCAAAAGAAGACATATATGTGGCCAATAGGCAGCTGAAAAAAAGCTCAACATTACTTATAATACAGAAATGCAAATCAAAATTACAATGAGATACCATCTCACACCAGTCAGAATGGCTATTACTAAGAAGTCAAAAGAATAACAGAAGCTGGTGAGGTTTTGGAGAAATTTACAGTCCCACACTTGGACATGTAAATTAGTTCAACCATTGTGGGAAGCAGTGTGGCAATTCCTCAAAGACATAAAGACAGAAATACCATTTGAATCAGGCATCCCATTACTGGGTATGTACCCAAAAGAATATAAATTGTTCTGTCACAAAGACACATGCACATGTATGTTCACTGCAGCACTATCACAATAGCAAAGACACAGAATCAAACTAAATGCCCATCAGTGGTAGACTGGATAAAGAAAATGTGGTACATATACACCATGGAATACTATGCAGCCGTAAAAAAGAATAAGATCATGTCCTTTGCAGGAACATGGGTGGAGCTGGAGGCCATTTTCCTTAGTAAACTAATGCAAGAACAGAAAACCAAATACCACTTCCTCTCATTCTTAATAAGCGGGAGCTAAAAGATGAGAACACATGGACACATAGAAGGGAACAACAGACACTGGAGCCTACTGTACTGTGGAGGGGTGGGAGGAGGAAGAGGATCAGAAAAAAAAACTAACAGGTACTAGGCCTAATACCTGGGTGATGAAATAATCTGTACAAAAACCTCCATGACACAAATTTACCTGTATCACAAACCTACATATGTACCTCTGAATTTAAAAGTTAAAAAAAAAAAATCAGTAGTGTTTCTATATGCTAATACTGTACTATCTGACAAAGAAGTAAAGAAAATAATCCGATTTACAATAACTACAAAAGACACCTAGGAATAAATTCAACAAAGGAGGTAAAAAATCTCTATAATGAAAACTATTAAAATATTGATAAAAGAAATTGTGCAGACCCATACAAATATGGAAAGACATCCTATGTTCATGAATTAGAAGAATAAATGTTAAAACTACCATACTATCCCCCCAAAATCTGTAGATTCAATACAATTCTGCCAAAATATCAATGACATTCTTTACAGATATAGAAAAAAAAATCCTAAAATTTGTGTGAAACCACAGAAGGCCCCAAATAGCCAAAAACATCCCCCCCCACCAAAAAAAAAAAAGAAAAACAGGAGGGATCACGTTACTTAACTTCAAATTATACTACAAAGCTATAGTAACTAAAACAGTATGATACTTTCATAAAGACTGACAGACAAACCAATGGAACAGAATGGAGAACCTATAAATAAATCTGTGTACAATAAGTCCTCACTTAACATCGATAATTCATTCTTTGAAACTGTGACTGTAAGAAAATCATTTTTTTCTCATCAATGTTATAAGAAAATGACATTGAATCAAACAACATTATCCAAGGACCTGCAGCTTGTTGTTTCACTTAAAGTCACAGTTTTTGAGATCCCATTGACAACATTGTGAGGACTTACTGTATTTACAGCTAACTGATTTTTGATAAAGATGCCCAGAACACAAACTGGGAAAAAGACAAGCCTCTTCAATAAATAGTGCTAGGAAAATTGATATTCATATGCAGAAGAATGAAACTAAACTCATATCTCTAGCCATATACAAAAATCAACTCAAAATGGGTTAAAGACTTAAATGTAAGTCCTAAAACTATTAAACAACTAGAAGAATACATATGAGAAACACTTCAGGACATTAGTCTGGGCAAAGATTTTATGAATAAGACCTCAGAAGCTTAAGCAACCAAAGCAAAAATACACAAATGGGATTACACCAAACTGCAAAGCTTCTGTATAGCAATGCAAAAAAAAAAAAAAAATCAACAGAGTGAGGAGACACCTCGCAAAAGGGAGAAAATATTTTCAAACTGTTTATCTGATAAGGGATTAATACTGAGAATATACAAGGACCTCAAGCAACTCAACAAAAATGAAAAAAAATCTAGTTACTAGATGTGCAGATGATCTGAATAGACATTTTTCAAAAGACATACAGTGGCTGACAAATATATTAATAAATGCTCAACATTGCTGACCACCAAGAAAATGCAAATCAAAACCACAGTGAGATACCATGTCATCCTAGTTAGAAGGTCTATTATCAAAATGATAAAAAAATAACAAATGCTGGCAATGATGCAAAGAAAAAGGAACTCTTATGTGGTGTTGGTGCAGATATAAATTAGTACCACCGTTATGGAAAACAGTATGGTGTTTCCTCAAAAAAATCAAAAATATAACTATCATATGGTTCAGCAATCCCACTGCTGGATATAAATCCACAGAATAGGAAATCAGTATGTCAAAGAAATATTTGTACTCCTATGTTTATTGCAGCACTATTCACAATAACTAAGATGTGTAATCAGCCTGTTCTATCAATGGATGAATGGATAAAGAAAATGTGGTATATATACACAATGGAATACTTTTCAGCTATTAAAAAATGAAATCCGGTCATTTGTGGCAACATGAATAAGCCTAGAGGACGTTATGTTAAGTGAAATAAATCAGACACAGAAAGATAAATACCACATGTACTCAGTCATATGTGGAACCTCATAAAATTTGATCACAGAAGTAGAAAGTAGAATACTAGATACCAGAGGTGGGAGAGGGTAGGGGGAGGAAAAGATGGAAATAGATTGGTTGTATAGCACTGTAGGGTAACTACAGTTACTATAGTTTATTATATATGTTCAAATAGCTGGAAGAGAAGATTTTGAATAGTTTTTAACGCAAATGATAAATGTTTGAGGTGATGGATATGGTAATTACCCGATTTCATCATTTCATATTGTATTAAAATATTACACAGTATCCCATAAATATTACATTTATGTAATACATTAGATAAAAAATATATTAGGTAAGAGAACTTCTCCTTCAATCCCTAGTGTGTGACTTTTCTGTTATTTCCTAAGGTAATATTGTTAGTAATGTTGTCACATTGTCACAATATCTACTTGGTTGTCTTATATAATCGGACATCACGTGTAAACTCTCTATATAGGTAGGGAATATATTATTATGTATTATATATAATAATTACGCTTACAACTCCATTTAAAGGTAAGATTACTCCCTCATCCTTTAGGGGAAACCTGCCTTGAGGCAGGAGCGTTGGTTTTGTCCCTCTTTCTTTCTCATTTCCTTCTCTCCTGCTTGGCTGCTGTTTGCAGCTCTTCCAGGGGATGAGGGGCAGAAGTCTACAGGGAGCATCTCTGCCTTGTCTTGGCTTTGTCTAGAACTGTTGTGCCTGGTTTTGTGCCCTCAGAGCCAGTAGACTTTAGAAGGAGGTCGTGGAGTCCCTCATGTGTTCTCTGAGGACCTCTGATCTCTGGGACTCTGGTATGCAATCTCCTGATTTCAGCGAGTGCTGCTTCTGGCTGGGCTTGTTTACGTGAAGGTCCTGGGAATCTGAAGTCCACCTCCAGCTTCTGTTGAGATTACATCTCTTTTCCAGATGTTTTTTGGAAAGGACTTAAGACAGTCCACAGGGAGGTGCGTTCTTTGTCCCAACCTGACCCAGTGCAGCCGAGGCCAGGCCCTGCCCTGTTGCCTACGCCTGGGTTCACCTAGTTCTTTGTATCTGGAGTTTCCAGTCAGGGCCAGGTGGGGATCACCCTGTCTCATAGCTGTAAGGATCACAGAAAATCTTCCTGCAAAGTCCCACTGAAACTGTTTTCTCTCGATTTAAGTTGCAGGAGGAAAATGCTTCTTCTCTAATAAATCCTCTCTAAAAATCTTCCTCTTGGGTTTATAAGACTTGTACTTTGGCAGGTTTGTGAACTGGTCTTGAATTTTATATATTTGTACTTGAGTTTCTCAGAAATGTCAGTTAACTATCTCATTGCATATTGTCTGTGTGTTTGTGTATGTAATCAAAATTGCAAGTGTCTAAACAAATTATCTTTTCATGTAATGCATTATTTAAAGCAGAAAATAACTAATGTAGAATGAATCCTGTTGAGCAAATAATACCAACTTCTTATCTAGTTACTGTCTGATAAATACTTAAAGGACTACATTCTTATTCTAGTTAGTAAATGAAAAATCACTGGTGAGGTCTTGCAATGAAAACAGTATGAGATAAGCCACTGTTAAAATTCCAGCTTACTTCAAATATTATAGCCAAAGCCAAAAGAAGAATGAGCTCTTGTTAACCTCAGTGCAATTTTATCTTGAAGGTATTATATTTCATCCTTCTCCTTTTTATTCACAAAAATGTCAAGAAAACATCTATAAGTAGATGAAATATAAAAATATGCTTCCTCTCCTATCTCCATAGATTTCTACACAAATCCCATCTTATTCCCAGTACAGCTTTTCATGTTTGAGTGAGGTTCATTCAAATGTTTGAGTAGCAGAAGCTGCTCTAACATCACGTGAAATCCAGATCTCTTTATAAGAAATAATGGAGAAAATATTTTTTAGAAAGACCAAAGAACAAGAAAAAAAGAAGTAGAATCAGCATGTCAAAAAGAGACCATGAATAGTGATGAGAGATAAAAGACATGTCTAAAAAATATGTAATGAATAACTCCCTTTGACTGATAATGTAGACATTATTAGTGAAGGAGACATTCAAGGAAAGAGAAAAAGACAGTCCTGATTCCCATATTTAAACTAATTGGAGTAGGTCTGTGAAGCGATTTCCAAAGGTCTGCTGCTGTGTGTACAAACCTGTAGGGTCTTTAAAGGAGCCAGAGCTCAGAGCTTTGTGCATGATGTTTGCGTTTTGTTTTGTTTTGATTTGTTTTGTCTCATTTCTTTTATTCCTTTTGAGATGGTGAAGGCAGCATGTTAGGCTGGAAAGGGTGACTTTCAAGAACTCTGGATAGAAATCATACTATTATCGTGAAAACTCTACTTGGCCCCTGCAAATCTGATAGGTGCCAAACAAAATAAAACAGGAGTATTCAGTAAAATTTACTCTTTATCACCATTTTTCCCTTTGCAAGGGCCACAGGAGAGCCTTCTTCCTGGCCCTCTGAAGGTTTGCTGAAAAAGAAATTCACAAAAGGCAGATGAATAGAAGAAAAGGCATACAAATTTATTTAACATGTGTACACAGGATCCCTCAGAATGAAGACCCAAAGACACAGGGGAAAGTGTCTAGTTTTTGCTTTGGTTCAACAAAATATGGACAGCCATGTAGAAATATGATTGGACAAAAAGTGTGTGATCTAATACTTATAGTCTGAGTGGGGGAACCCAGCAAGATTCCTGTTGGCTTCTCTGAGCAGTGGTACTTCTAGATTCCTGTTGGCTTCTCTGAGCAGTGGTACTTCCCTCTGGGTATGGGGCAAAAACCTTTCTGGAATGGGAGTCTTATAACCTATCATCAAACAAGGTAGGTCAGAGAATTTCTTTCTGGCCAGTTTTACACGGATAGGACGAAGGGAAGGGTAAGGGAGGAGACCACCCCTCATAATGTCTTATGCCCAATTTCTGCCTCCAAAGAAAGAAAAAGTGAAAACTACAAGGCAGAAATGAAATGCACGAGCAGACAGCCAGGCACCACACCCTGGGCCTGGTAGTTAAAGGTCGACCCCTGACCTAATCACTTATGTTGTCTATAGATTACAGACATTATATAGAAAAGCACTGTGAAAATCCCTATCCTGTTTTGTTCCGATCTAATTACCTGTGCATGCAGCCCCCAGTCACGTACCCGCTGCTTGCTCAATTGATCACAACCCTCTCACGCGCAGCCCCTTAGAATTGTGAGCCCTTAAAAGCAACAGGAATTGCTTACTCACGGAGCTTGGCTCTTGAGACAGGAGTCTTGCTGATGCCCCCTGCCAAATAAACCCCTTCCTTCTTTAACTTGGTGTCTGAGTAGTTTTGTCTGCTGCTCGTCCTGCTACAAGGTTAGATTAATATTTTTAGTTTTGTGGCTGTCTTTGGAGAAAAGGAGTTCTGGTCTCTATGACCTGTCTTGGAGAAGAGTGTTTCTCATTTCTATGGCTAGCCTTGGGGTAGAATGGGACTGAGAGAAAGGGGGACAGGAAGAGGTCAGAGAAAAAACCTTTTGCTTCTGAAGGTATTGCAGCGGCCTTCATTTTGGGGTCTTGTTTCCTGAGCCCCAACACTCTGAATGGTAGACCTAAGAAGGACAAAAACAAGTTCTAGGTCAGAAAATACTTCCTTGCTATTGCATTTGTTGGAATCCAAAATATGCCTCCTCGAAGTATACTTTTTTGGTATATTTCAAGTTGTTTATTCAGAGAAGCTGAATAGCTTTGAAAGGCGATTACTTTGTGAAAAAAAAAAATTATGTTTATCTATGTTAGTAAAGCAAACAGGAGATAAAAACAGAGGCTTTCTCTTAGGTCACCTTATCCAGATCTAGGAAAGATGAACTCACAGAAAAAGGAGACTTAAGTCTGACATTTTGAAGTTCTGACAGAGAAACTATTAACCACAAGCTGCCTTCTATTCACTCTGAGGACTGCTTGCTACCTGTGAGACTTCATCTGCATAACAAGACAGCCTTTGCTCTCCAGTGTTTCCTCCCCCTACCCTCCCACAACCCGTCCCCACCCTCCCCAGGAGCCCCAAGTTCTTATTCTTCTCTGTATGGTATACAACTTAGTCATCTGGCCCTTCTTTGAGTCTCATATTTTGTGTAGTTCCCCTACACATGCATACGAGTATGTAATAAACATGTATACCTTTTTTCCTGTTAATCTATCTATTGTTGGTTGATGTTATAGAGTCAGTTTATTAAACATTCAAATGGGTGGGAGGAAATTCCCTTTTCCCCTGCGTATCCATGAAAGCTTTCCCAGAATGCATAGTTGTGTCTTGCCAGATTGGTGGTCAGAACAGATTTGTATATCTCATGTGCGTTTTCCATAAGGAAGAGTGCCTTTTAAGTCCAAATAGCATTGCTCTGAAAATTAGGAAAGCTGTTTGCTTTTTAAACACTCTCTGCACGAAGCTTCCTGGGGCATTTCATCAGAGCAGCCTAGAACTCCTCATTTTAACCAGCTGAATACTTCCTTGCTTGACAAAACTTTTTGACACCTTTTGGGTTTAAATCTAGATTTTTTTTTAGCGTCTGTACTGTAAATAAAAGCACTTTTTTTGATGATTTAATAGCCAGTGACTGACAATATATAGCCTAAGATAGCTATTTTAATAGACAGGTACATAATATCTCTTCCATTCATTCTTTGATATGATCTGTTTGTGATCTTTGCATTTTTTTGTTTGTTTTGACCAGGATTCACAGGATACAAGAGAGTTTTAATTCCAGAAAATACTTTTGTACTTCTGTTTAAATATGTGACTTGGAAGCAGGTTTTTGGATATGAGTATGTGTAGCTGTTGAAGATGACTACCAAAATTGATGCCACACAAAGCACTTTGTAAACAAAAGATGCTGGCACTTCTTGGTAGGAAAATTAATAATACAGAAAATAATAGTCACATTTTCAGTTATGCTTGCATAAGTTCTACCATTTAAGAGTTCTCAAAAAGAAATTAAAAAGAAGAGAAACGGGGTAAAGAAAAGGTAATTTCTCCAGGGAATGTCTTTGGTCTGGCTTTCACATACACACAAACATTCTCATCTCAAAAGCAGTCATCAGAAAAAGGATCTCTCTCTCGAATCCAAGTGAGATAAATGCTGTATTACTCCATTTTCATGCTGCTGATAAATACATACCCAAGACTGGGTAATTTATCAGGAAAAAAAGGTTTAACGGACTCACAGTTCCATGTGGCTGGGAAGGCTTCACAATCATGGCAGAAGGTGAAGGGCACGTCTTACGTGGTGGCACATAAAAGATAATGAGAACTATGCTAAAGGGTTTCCTCTTACGAAGCCATCCGATCTCATGAGACTTATTCATTACCACAAGAACAGTATAGGGCAAACCACCCCCATGATTCAGTTGTGTCTCACCAGGCCTTTTCCACAACACGTGGGAATTATGGGAGGTACAATTCAAAATGAGACTTGGGTGGGGACACAGCCAGACCATATCATTCTGCCCCTGGCTGCTCCCAGTTCTCATGTCCTCACATTTCAATACCAGTGATGCCTTCCCAACAGTCCCTCAAAGTCTTAACTCATTTCAGCATTAACTCAAAAGTCTACGGTCAAGACAAGGCAAGTCCCTTCCACCTATAAGCCTACAAAATCAAAAGCAAGTTAGTTACTTCCTAGATACAGTGGGGGTACAGGCATTGGATGAATACAATCATTCCAAAGGGGAGAAATTGGCCAAAATGAAGGGACTACAGGCTCATGCAAGTCCAAGGTCCAGCTGGGCAGCTGAGTCTTAAAGCTTCAAAATGATCTCCTTTGACTCCGTGTCTCACATCGAGGTCATGCTGATGCAAAAGGTGGGTTCCCATGGTCTTGGGCAGCTCCGCCCCTATGGCTTTGCAGGGTACAGCCTCCCTTCCAGCTGCTTTCATGGGGTGGCATTGAGTGTCTGCAGCTTTCTCAGGCACATGGTGCAAGCTTTCAGTGGATCTACCCTTCTGAGGTCTGGAGGATGATGACCCTCTTCTCACAGCTTCATTAGGCAGTGCCCTAATGGGACTCTGTTTGAGGGCTTCTTCCTCACATTTCCCTTCCTCACTGCCCTAGCAGAGGTTCTCCATGAGGTTTCCACCCCTGCAGCAAACTTCTGCCTGGACATCCAGGTGTTTCCACACATCCTCTGAAATCTAGGTGGAGGTTCCCAAATCTCAGTTCTTGACTTCTGTGCACCCATAGGCTCAACATCACATGGAAGCTGCCAAGGCCTAAGGCTTGCACCCTCTGAAGCCAAGGCCCAAGCTGTACCTTGGCACCTTTTAGCCATGGCTAGAGTGGCTGGGACACAGGGCACCATGTTTCTAGGCAGCACACAGCACTGGGTCCCTGAGCCTGGCCCATGAAACCATTTTTTCCTCCTAGGCCTCTGGGCCTGTGATGGGAGGGGCTACTGTAAAGGTCTCTAACATGCCCTGGAGACATGTTCTCCATTGTCTTGGCGATTAACATTTGGCTTCTCATTATGCAAATTTCAGCAGCCAGCTTGAATTTCTCATCAGAAAATGAGTTTTTCTTTTCTATTGCATTGTCAGGCTGAAAATTTTCTGTATTTTTATGCTGTGTTTCCCTTTTAAAACTGAGTGCTTTTAACAGTGCCCAAGTCACCTCTTGGGTGCTTTGCTGCTTAGAAATTTCTTCCACCAGATACTCTAAATCATCTCTCTCAAGTTGGTAGTTCCACAAATCTCTAGTGCAGGGGCAAAATGCCACCAGTCTCTTTGCTAAAACACAGCAAGTATCACCTTTACTCCAGTTCTCAACAAGTTCCTCATCTCCCTCTGAGACCACCTTAGCCTGGATTTCATTGTCTGTATCATTATCAGCATTTTGGTCAAAGTCATTCAACAATTATCTAGGAAGTTCTGAACTTTCCTACATTTTCTGACTTCTTCTGAGCCCTCCAAACTGTTCCAACCTCTGCCTGTTATACAGTTCCAAAGTCACTTCCACACTTTTGGGGTATCTTTACAGCAGCACCCCTCTCTACTGGTACCAATTTACGGTTTTAGTCTGTTTTCATGCTGCTGATAAGGACATACCTGAGACTAGGTAATTTATAAAGAAGAAGAGGCTTAATGAACCCACATTTCCATGAACGGGGAGGTCTCACAGTCATGGCAGAAGGTGAAAGACACATTTACACGTTGGCAGACGAGAGAGAAGAAGAACCAAGTCACAGGGGTTTTCCCTCATAAAAACCATCAGATCTCACGGAGCTTCACTACCGCAAGAACAGTCTGGGGGAAATCGCCCCCGCGATTCAGTTGTCTGCCACAGGGTCCCTCCCACAACATGTGGGAATTAGGGGATCTACAATTCAAGATGAGATCTGGGTGGGGAAGCAGCCAAACCATGTCGAATGTCATGTCTAAAATAATATGTAACCAGAGTTGCCAGTTTATTATGAAAATGTTTAATCTTCTAAGTATTTTTAAATTATTAAATAAGATTTTATGTTGCTTTTACCTGTTTATATTAAGCGACAAAAGTAAGTGAGCATATTTTTAAAACAGGAGAAATCTGAATTTAACACACAAAGTGGCCAGAAAGGAGTTGCAGTTTTAACCCTACAGGGGAGAGTTCCAACATCAGGAATATGTTGATATTGAAATGACATGGGGAGACATGCATAGAACTAGTCTTCACACAAATTATTTTTTTCGTATCAAACAACTTTTTGGGGGCCAATAGATAATATTTTATGACTGACTTTTACATTCCAAAGTAGTTTCCCTTTGCTTTTAAAGCTCATGGGTATAGCACTAATAAACGAACTCCATTCTTCTCTTAAGCTTAATTAAGTTTTAGAAAGAACACCAGGTAGATGAACACATAAGAAGCTGATAAAAACAGCACCTATTTAGAAAAGTGGCACTGAAAATATTTTCATTTGTTAAAGAACAGTATTAAATTACTAGTGCTAAAATCAAAGCTATGTGCTCACCAGATCCTTTCTTTTCTTCCTGGACACATCGCCAAACTACATTTCTAGTCTCATTGTGGTTACATGGGACCATGTAACTGAGTTCTGACCAGTGAAACGTGGGCAATTATAATGTATGCATTTCCAGGGCTTGCCTCTCCTGGAAACATCTAGAGGAAGAATCCACATACTTGCAGGACTCCCAGATTTTAGGAGGTGGCAAAACCATACATAAAAGTATCCTGAATCCCTGCATCATTTCATGGTGGATGTTGTCAAAGGATGCCACTCACACTGGAACACCTGCACTAGATGTTGTATGAATAAAAAATTAAACAATTACTATGATAAGCCACTGTGATATTGGGTTTGTTAGAGGGGTTAGCCAATATAAAACAAGCAATTTCTTTTTGCTGTCTGGATGTATTTACAAGAATGACTCATCTTTAAAAAGAAACTAGAGATATGTATCTCAAATGGAATGAATTACATGGGGAGACATGCACATGTATGTGTATTATTATTTAATACAAGGCTTCCAGTCTTACAATTTTTCTATTTTGCTATTGCTCATCAACTTTTAAAAGGCTTAGCTTATAAAATGAGACCCAGATTTTTGATAACTATGTCTATGCACTGCTAAATCAGAGTGGCATAAGGTGCAAAAAGAAGGACCCCAGTTGGATTATCTAATCAATTATTTTCAAAGAAGCAGTCTGTGCGCTGGCACAGGATTATACCCAATTGCCAAAATTATTGCACAAAGGAATTATTTCTCTTCTCCCTTGAATTCTGTGTCTGGTCACAATCTTAGACTATCCAGAAAGTGGCATGGTGACCGCTCGATTTAATTAAACAAAACATTCTAATAAAGTTCTCAAACATTCCAGCATCTGCCACTCATACTTCTAACAACAGTGGCAGAACAGAGAGATTAACAAACTGCCCAAATTGTATCATGTCTCACATAATACATGATACAATACAGTGAGATCTGATGTATGTTTCATTTCTAACTACTTAATTTCTACAATTTCTACGATATTTTGTGATGGTAAATATGTCTGGGGAAATCCTCCTGAATTGGATACGAGGAGTTGGCTCACAAATCTGGGCCTGCATCTCTGTGATGAGTACAGTTCCTCTTAAGAAGCATAGAATGAGGCTATTTAAATGCAAGCTTGGGTTTCTTATAGGAAAACCAGGACTGCTTGGAAAAGTGTTTTGATGATATATGCTCCATGAATCCATCAGGGCAGCCTCGAGTAGGGTGAAGATTCTGGATGAGATGAATAGCTTTTTGAAGAATAATGCCTGCAGCTGCTGTGGTCTTGGTCTTGGTGGTTGGGTCTCCTCATTAGATGGCTGGGAGCATAAAACCTGCCAGTCTGACCACTGCTAGCCTTATGCTTCTTAATAGGGGGCTTCTCCAGAGGTCTTTAAGTAGAAGTGGTTATAATCCAATTGGAAGTTAAGAGTTGTGTGTCCTATTTTTTCTAACTCTTAATTACTAAACTGTTTTCTTAAAAATATGCTTGTGAGGCCAGGCGCAGTGGCTCACGCCTGTCATCCCAGCACTTTGGGAGGCCGAGACGGGTGGATCACAAGGTCAGGAGATGGAGACCATCCTGGCTAACACGGTGAAACTCCGTCTCTACTAAAAATACAAAATATTAGCTGGGCATGCGGCACCTGTAGTCCCAGCTACTCGGGAGGCCGAGGCAGGAGAATGGCAGGAACCCGGGAGGCGGAGCTTGCAGTGAGCTAAGATCTGGCCTCTGCTCTCCAACCTGGGCGACAGAGCGAGACTCCGTCTCAAAAAAAAAAAAAAAAAAAAATGCTTGTGTGTATACAAGACACCTCCCATTTCACAATGACAATGCATTACTTTGTCTTGTTGGCTATTTTATAATTCCTTTAGATTAGGAACTATTGTATATATTACTTATGCTCTAGGGTTTTGCAGAAATTTAGTGATTAGTATAGATTCTGGTTTTGGAATCAACATAGCAAAAATAATAAGGTCTAAATTAGGAAAAAAATAAAATTGGAAGAAAAATTAAAAATTAAAGTTATATAATATCACACCATAGCCTTTCAAAATGTAATCTATTAAATGTGGATTTAATATACAGTTTAAAAAAGAGACTAAATATGTTTGGATAGAGCTTAAAGAGAATATGGGATATTTGATAGATTGACAGCAGATTATGCATTGTTTATGTTTGGTTTTCTTTCATTTCTTCTGTCTGATACAGGTTTCCATATTTGAAAGAAATGTTTGCTTCCTTTTAGCCAGTTGATGGGGTCAGTAGAATCTAAAAATTATAGCTGCAGCTAAGGATAATAACTAAGAATGAGAGAATGACTTTGAGAAACATTTGTGTATAATTTTGAAGCCTATTTCTAATGTAAGATATATACTATAAATAGAATTTCTTTTTAGGTGAGGACTATATTTCTAAAAGGAGTACTGATAAATGTGTGTTAATGCTTTAAAATTTTCAGTTTGAATGAAACTTATGTCTTATAATAGTTGTCTAAATGAAATCAGAGAAGACATTCTATAACCATTCATTTAATACTCCTCTATAAAGTGTTCTGTCCTTTTTCACTAGTTTTCCTATCATTACACATTCTTTGCTGTCATATTCTATCAGAATATTCTCTTCTAAAATAAGGATTTTCTAAATTAATTACAGTATTAATTGCCATAAGATGTTTAGAAATTATCAATAAATAGAGAGATTCTTTCTACCAAAAATGTTGAAAGCACACTCAAAACTTCAAGTAGCTCAAGGACTCCCACTTAACTAAAGCACACTTTTCTCTGAGTGAATCCTAACTGGACACCACGTGTCTTGCCATTCCTCTTTGTAGGAAGACAGTTTCCAGTTCTCGCAAATCCTCTGCATATAAGAGTAACAGAAGTATGCATCCATCAGTGTTTAAAGAACAAACATGAATCTGAGTGTTTGAGTAAAGTGAGTGCTTAAATATCTTAACTAAATGAAGGAAGTAACCTTTTACTTATTCTGAAGCATCCCAATGAAATCTTCAGCATGAACTTTACCAGAATTCCTTAGAGAGAGAGAGAGAGAGAGAGAGTGTGTGTGTGTGTGTGTGTGTGTGTGTGTGTGTGTGTAGGTATATCTTAAGGTAATCTGAAGACTAGCATTTTTTCCAAAAAAGTAAATAGGATGATTTAAGAAGCAACAAGACAGTTTTCTCTATTTTCAAATGGCTTCTTATTCAAGTGATTTCTTGATATGGCTTTCTAACTTATTAATATTCAACTTTTTGTGACTTCTCTTTTAAGGAGGACACAGTAGATAGTGAAAAGCTATTATTCACAGTCTAACAAATGGAAGAATATAAATGATCAAGATCGTATTTTGAAACACAATGGAGAGGCATGAAAATAAAAAGGACTAAGTAAATAGATACAAATTTCCAAGAAGGTCGAGTTCTTCCTATGTGAGCCGTGATTGGATACCAGTTTTCTTCTAGGGACATGTGCTGATTCTGTGCATGGGCTGAGGATTAGGCTCGCCATAGAAAGTAGGACTCCATTAGGACAAAGAGAAACCAGTGGAGACCTTGACAGCCACATAGGCTGACACTGACCAATCAAAACTAGATAAACTCCAAACACATGTCTAGTTTCTTGTACGGGCATTTGTTGGATTTTGAGATAGCCTAAGAGTATAGGGGCTGAGTCAGAAAGCCTCAGGACTGAAGTCAACTGAAGCCTGTTAGGGCTTAGGAGACAAAGTCATACTACAGGAAGCAATAAGTAACAAGTATACAGTTAAGTTTCCCCTTTAATAGCTGCCATATTTCAAATCTGTGTGGATCAGAATGCCAGACAACTAAACTCTCAATTTCCAAAGGGCAGTAATTTCATGGTGGAAGAGAGAAGCAGAACCATCAGACTCCTAAACAAAGATACAGGAGGGCCAGTCCCAAATGGAAGAGAGAAATTGATGGATCTTGAACTTAAAACATTTGAAAAAAGTGGTAAAGGTTTTAATTAAAGGTGAAACCCAGCCCTGTCCCAACTTAAATTCTGAGGGACCTGTGACTGGTGATCATCCCTTCACATTATCTGCCTGACAGAGGGAGGGAGAAAACCAACATCGTTTCCCTCCCTAGGAAAAGAACAATATCCTTTTCAGCCTCTACACTTACTTTATACACAATGTTGTCCAAGATATAATAAAAATTGACACTTGCAAAGGGAAAAGAACATGTGACTGGTAATCAAGAGAAAATACAGACATTAAAAGCAGATATGAAATGAGGCAGATACATCCCACTACTGGAGATATACCCAAAGGATTATAAGTCATGCTGCTATAAAGACATATGTACACGTATGTTTATTGTGGCACTATTCACAATAGCAAAGACTTGGAATCAACCCAAATGTCCATCCATGACAGACTGGGTTAAGAAAATGTGGCACATATACACCATGGAATACTATGCAGTCATAAAAAAGGATGAGAGTTTGTGACCTTTGTAGGGACATGGATGAAGCTGGAACCCATCATTCTTATCAAACTATTGCAAGAACAGAAAACCAAATACCACATGTTCTCACTCATAGGTGGGAATTGAACAATGAGATCACTTGGACACAGGAAGGAGATCATCACACACCAGGTCCTGTTGTGGGAGGAGGGGGACAGCATTAGGAGATACACCAAATGTAAATGACAAGTTAATGGGTGCAGCACACCAACATGGCACATGTATACGTATGTAACAAACCTACACATTGTGCACATGTACCCTAGAACTTAAAGTATACAAAAAAAAAAATGAGGCAGATAAATGAGACTGATAATAAAAGACTATAAATGAAGATGATTCAAATGAGGGAATAAGCAAATAAGAACTTCATAAATATGTGAACGAAAACAGAAAAATTTAAGAAAATGAAAGACAGAATTTTAATGAGGAATTGAGACCCCCAAAAAAATGAATTAAATAGAATATTGTAGAATTGAAAATCCAACATTTAAAATTAAAAAGTCAATTGCTGAAGGTATGTAATCACATGTAGAGTGTAGAAAAAAATCAGGAATAAAGAATTAAAACAGATGAAAAAAATACAAAAGCTCCCAGCTACCTATTACGGAGGCTAAGTCCTGGGGTAGTGTAGTTGAGAGGTAGGGATCCCCTGCTTCCACCCAGCTCTTATAACCCACTAATAAAATAGGGATTCTATCTTGTATGCAGCATGTTGAGGATAATGGAACCCTGATCACTCATGTCCAGATGCGTGAGGCAGTGGGTTCTATGCCAGGAGAGGGAAATAGAGAAGATCTCAGTCTTCTGTTTTTCCCCTAAAAAATGCTCAGCTAGTAGAACAGAGATGTTTGCCTGGTGGTAGAAAGAAGCCGTAAAACACCTCCTAATTTCTTCTGAAAGGGACTGACTTCAGTTGCATCAGAGATTAAAATAGGTAACCCTAAATGTACTCTCAAGAACAGTTGAGATTTTGGCCAAAAGGTAATTGAGAGGAGGCTCAAGATACTGGTTAAACTGAAGGTCTGTGAGTTTGCAGGAGAGAACTAGGGACTGAAACAGCTGGGAGGAGTTCTGCTGGAACCAAAAGAAAGAACAAGCACTGACATCGAAACTATTTCTTCAAGGGAGCCAGAATTTGATTAAATTACTTTGTGGAGCAATTTGTGTCCCAGAGCTTTGTTGAAAACAACAGAGCAATTGGCTGGCAATTAGTAGAGTTTAATAGCTTGGTGTGGCCAAGAATCTAGAGGAATCTAGAGGAAGGGAGTCCTACCAAAAGCACTGCAAGGGGCCCGTGGGCTAAACAAAGCTGCGTTCCCTGAGGAACACCGGAGACTGAACATGTAGATGTCACTGAAACAATCCAGTCGGTCTCTGCTGTGGTTTGAATGGGTCCTGCAGAGTTCATGTGTTGAAGCTTCATCCCCCATGCAACAGTGTTGAGAGGCGGGGTCTGTAAGAGTTGGTAAGTCCTGATGGCTCTGTCTTTGTGAATGGATTAATGCCATTTTCACAGGAGTGGTTTCCTGATAACCGGATGAGTTTGGTTTTCTCTCTCAGACACACTCTCTCACCATGTGATATCTCCTCCTATGTTAGGAGGTAGCAAGAAAGCCCTCACCAGATGCAGCTTCGTAATCTTGGACTTCCCAGGCTCTAGGACTACGAGAAATACATTTCTTTTCTTTGTAAATTACCTTGTCTGTGGTATCCGGTCATACTAGCACAAAATGGACTGAGACAGTTGCCTACTTCACAGCTTTGCTAGCCCTGGAGAATAGTATAATCTTCATCCAGAAGTCATTACAATGGCACTATGGAGAGAGATGAAATCCCCATGCACACCTGCTTTCAAAAGTTTCTAGAAAGGCATCTGCCTTGCTTTCAATCAACCTTTTTATCTCAAGAGGGATCTTTGCCTAGCCTTCAGTAGTAATAATTACTGATACTAATCAAAAACGGTGACAGAGGTTTCCTAAGAGAATTTTTCAGTTTATATGCACATCTCAGCAACCACTATTTATTATAATTCTGGCTTCTTTTCTTTAGATACACAACTGTATGAAATCTGGCAGAGTTATTACTGCTGTTAGGTAGGAGTGGTGAAATATTGACTTCACCCTGGAGACATACCTCATCTTTACATTATTCAACATCTTGATAATGCCATTTGCCTAGATAGATGATATCTATGTCCTGACATAATTAAGCAGAGGACAGCTTTTTCCCTGGTACAGGTGATAAGTTTGTATTGATCTGTCTTATTTTCTCAGTTCTGATGACCATGTACATCAGCATGAGATTGCTGGCTGCAGCCAGTGCCATCTGTGGCCATGTAGCAACGAGGATCTTGAAAATTCAGATATGGTTTGTGTAAAAGGCTCTGTCTCGTTAATCCCATCCTCCCATCAACCGAGCCAGCCAATGAGAAGTAAGCGGTTGGACCCAAACATCTAGAAACTCTCCACTGTGATCATACACTTTCCTCAAGGGGGAACAATGGCTACTCTTTGATATGAACAAAAATAAAATTTGAGCTGTCAAATTTTATGTAGGCTTTCACAGAAAGAAAATGCACTCTTTGTCTTAAAGTAATGCTGTACTAGGAGATGTATTACAGGCCCACAATATAGGTGAAGCAGGATGACAGTAGTCATTGTTGGCTTTAATACTTTGAGTAGAACCTCTAAATCCTTTATGCTAAATTCTGCTTTGTAATCACATGTAGAAAAACGTGGTGATTTTGACAAACCAGTTCTCCATTTGGGAGCCTTATTCATCATATAATATTCTTGTGAGGCTCTTTTTGAACGTGAGAGAGTTTTAACAGACAGGTGACAGACACAACAGTGTATGGGAGAGTGGTATTTTCTAGGTGAAACCCTACCCTGCAGGGGTGAAGTCTAATACTGTGAAGGTTTCATGGGATTGTTTCATGATGAACATGTTTTTCGTTTTCAAAAATTTAGTTACCACACAGGAATTTACCCATTAATTATAGTGTAAGTGCATGCTGTTTCCTGATAGTGCTGTAGATAACACAGTTGGCATACTAATACACTCGAGCTCTCTGCCAGATACATACACAATAACAAATGAATTGTAATGACAAAAAAATGGCATGATTTTGTTTCTGGAGAGCTATAAGGAGATCTGAGAATGTCAGGTAATGTGGTAATTATGTTTCAAGTAACTTGATAATTAAAAAAATATTATGAAGTAGTCTGCTGAAACATGCAGTTATTCTGTGGCTACATGTTCCATTCCCATTATGTTACACAAAATTATGGGTTAGAATTCCTATAGCTTACCTTTTTTACTCTCTCAACAAAAGATGCCAGCCTTAAAACACTGAGGAGGAGGATGAGAAGTTCTTCTTTCCATGCTACAGTTGACAAAAGAGGAAAGTTTCTAGCACAACGAAACATGTAATTTCTTTCAAATTTCTTCTTAAGCCAACATCTAAGCAGGGCAGGAGGCTCTCTGGGAGACTATTTTTCTCATTTTGTAGCTGGCATCATGTTCTGCTGATGGAAGAAGAAAGGAAGAGAAAATGTCATTGAAAGCACTCTTTGTAATGGCCATCTGGGACTTCATCTGAATGTTTGCAGGAAAAAATTCCTATGGCCATCCTGAGAGACTCCAGTTCAATCGGGCCTTCTAGTCACCATGGACACTTGCAGAAATACTAGGTCACAAAGAAATGCAAACTGAGTTTATTGTAAACTGTGAACACGTGGTAAGGGGATGAATTAGAATTGCATTTGGGAAAGCAGAGTCAAAGGTATTACAGTAGACACTCAGGAATTCCAGGGCTGGTTTCTGGGAAAGAATGTGGAAGGAGAGGCAGGTAAAGTCACTTGTAAGAATCTGTGTTCTATTTCGATGTGGCAGCTCAGACGTGTAGCTCTAAGCACAGTATGCGTGCTCGATATCGTTGCTGGTCTCGTTTCTAAGGAACAGAAGTATTGGGTGTTTTGGGTTATCTGTTCAGAATCGAATTTCAAATAGAATAGAAGGCTCACACCTGTAATTCCAGCACTTTGGGAGGCCCAGGCGGGCGATCACCTGAGGTCAGGAGTTCGAGACCAGCCTGACCAACGTGGAGAAACCCCATCTCTACTGAAAAAACAAAATTAGCCGGGCGTGGTGGCGCATTCCTGTAATCCCAGCTACTCAGGAGGCTGAGGCAGGAGAATCGTTTGAACCCGGGAGGCGGAGGTTGTGATGAGCCGTGATCGTACCATTGCACTCCAGCCTGGGAAACAAGAGTGAAACTGTGTCTCAAAAAACAAAAAGAAGAATGTAATGTAACATTAAACACAGGAGAGAGAAAGGTAAATTGGCATGGAGGAGCAAAGTGAAGTCACGCATTTAACAAGGACAATGGAGAAAAACATGCACGAAGCACAAATGTTCTTATAAACGAAAAAGAAATAAATACATCTTTATGTCAGACCCTCTAAGTCCATGTTTCTGTAGCCCACTGGTGGTGGTCGATTTTCTGCGAAGTAGTCCTTAGACAGTTTGAGAATGGAAGCAAGTAAATGAGTTTTAATTTTTGCTTCCTACATTTTACAAATTTAAAAGATCAGATCAATTATGATTTTCACATAAATCTCATTTGTTTCTAAAAACATTATGCCACTAAAAGTTTTACACATGTATACATATATACATATGTATGTGTATAAATATATATATAATGTAATTGTATATGTTATTTAAATATACACACACACATATATACACACATACCCAGCAGGTTATTCAGTTAACAGGGAGTTAGGTTGATGTGGTCACCAATATCTTGATGGTGTTTCCTGCTATTTATAGTTATTACATTTGCTGTCTTCCATTGTTGTGGTTATGATATATTTTTGCCCCAACTTTCATAATATGAACTAATGGCTTAAGATTGTTCATTGCAGCATACAGCTTATTTTTAAAACTAATACTTTTTGAGTATCTACTTTGTGCCAAGCATATTTTTATGCCCTGGCGATAGGTGATGAAGAGGTCAAAGAAGGCGTCCACACTAGTATGTTCTAGTTTTGTGGTGGTTGGAGACAGATACTAAGTTACAAAGAAAGGAAAAATATTAGCTGGCAGTATGTGTCAAGAAAAAATAAGAAATGATTATAGGTTTAAGTTCTTAGGATCGTGGATAGCCTTAGAGTGGTGAACGAAGGCTGCTCTTAGAAGGAGAACTGCGTTGTGGATATGAGGAAGGAGCCCGCAATGGCAATGGCCAGGAAGGCACACCTGGCAGAGGGAATGACTGGAGTAAGAGTTTGGAGGCTGGACCAAAAAAATACACAACCCGGAATTCGGCCGCAAATATTGACACAGCGGAGGGCTTCAGTAGAAATACAGAATGGAAATCTTTAACTAAATCTAGTGAGATGTTTTGCAATAGTGAAAAAAATGAAGAGTACAAATGCCAGGACAACAAAATTGGAGAAAAATCAGTGTTGAAATATGTTTGATATTCTATTTGAATATTCTATTTGATATTCTATTTGAATCACTAGATGACATTAATAGAAACCTTGCATTATCGAACTATTTATAAGATCCTTCTGCTATGAATCAACACCTGAACAACTATCAGCTCACTTTCTACATATTCATAAAAAAATTACATTAGAAATCTATTAAGGAGAGCAACAATTTGGTCTAAATGGCAAGATTTGTTTTATAAAATCATGTGTGAACACAGCTGCTGGGGAAAATGGTCATTTGTGACAAAGTGTTTCTAAAAATGACTATGAATTTTGAAGCAGAAGCTGATGTTTTGTGTCTTCTGCTATTTGTGTGGTCATTGAAACTGTACTGCTCCCAGAGTAAACTTTAAATGCCAGTGAATATTTTATGCAAGTTAAATGTTGATCACCCTCTTTCCGAGAAAAAAAAAAATACAGTACCTTAAAAACAATTATTAGGTATTTATTATTCTCTTGCTCTCTCTCTCTCTCTCTCAAGCTTACTGCAAACTATGAAGGCATTTCTGCATAGTACAATAAATACATTTATGTCTACAGGTTCCCATGTCCTTACACAATTCCCTCTACTTTGACCCCTGTGACTTGGTTTCACCAACAGAATGTGGTGGATGTGATGCCATGCTGTGTCAGTTTCAGGCCTAATTCTTAAACAGGTTTGAAGGCATCCTCTGTGACCTTCTTGGGGTTCTGACACATAAATAGTTCAGATGAGCCTGCTAGACAAAGAAGCCATGTGGAGAGGCCTTGGGGAATGAGACACATGAAGAGAGAGACTGCTTGGGGGAATACTGAGGGGCCATGCATGTAGATGAGAGATCCATCTTGAATATTACAGTGTCCTTTCACTTAAATGTAATCATGTGACAGATGCCAAGGAGACCAGCAGAAGACCCCATCAGCCAGTCCCCAGCCAACCCATATAATCATGAGACAGAATAAGAATAAAATGATCATTGTTTCAACCATTAGGTTTTGGATAGTTTGATCTACAGCATCAGATAACAGAAACAGGAATTGGTACCCCAAAGTGGAGGGCTGCCATACCAGAAATCCGAAGGGTGTAGTGTTGTTTTAGAAACCAGGGGGCCGATGGAAGCTAGAAGTCTCTCAAGAAAACTGTGAACAAGGGTTGAAAAGGACAGGGGAGAAATATCGGTGAAAAAAGACCCATTTTATGCAACAGTGGAAAGTATGAAATAATGTCGTCTGTGCTGATATGATAAAAGGAACCTAATAAAATGGTGGATCTCACTTAAAAACTTACTTGTCTTACTCGTCTCAAGTTTTAGAGATTTGCTGTAGTTTCTATATTTTTGAAATCTTAGGAACAGGTATTTGACAGCGTCTCCTTACAGAGCTGCATCTGTTGAAACCATATCCCCAGAACGTGTTAATCGGAGTGTCCTTTATGGTGGCTCCATTTGTAGTCATATCCATGTTCATCTGTGATGCCTGTGAATATATATAAGGAATATCTTATGTAGTTTATATAAGCTGAGGGAAGCAGCTATTAGCATAGTAGCTAGTCCATAGGGATGGAATCGAGTATACCAAAGAGTAGAATGCTGGAATGAGATAATAAGCAGGATTAAAGTCTTGAATTGAGCTTTCAAATCTTATTTATTCACGGAATGAGACAGTCATGTTGCCCAGCAGTTCTTCTCTCTCTCTCTCTCTCACTCTCTCTCCCCCCCTCTCTCTCTGCCTCTCTCTCTCTCTCTCTCTCTCTCTCTCTCTGTGTGTGTGTGTGTGTGTTAAAGGAGGAGGATAGCAAAGCATTGGCTTCTATTTTTGGTTACCCATGAACTTAAAAACAATGAAAACAGTGACATTTCTTTTAACTGTAGTAACAGTCTCTGACTGCGCTAATAGGCTGTGAATGCTACATGAAGGAAGGTGTCATGGCACTGTTTTCAGCCCTGGTCAGGTCTGGGACACAGTGTTCAATCTGGCCAGCACCATTTCAAAGAGCTGTTTACAAAATGAGTGTAAGGGATCTGAAAATTACAAACACCATGTAGGGGGCACGTCATACAGCTGGGGATATTTAGACAGGATAGGAGAGGACCCCTGGGGGAAGATGCTCACCGCCTTTTATGTAGCTGAAGTCCTGTCATGCTGAAGATGTCATAGACTTGTTTTGCACTCTTGGAAGGCAGAACTATGAACAATGGTCAAAAGGCACAAAAGAGCAAACTGGCTTAACATGAAATGGACATTTCAAAGTTTTAGTGCTTCTCCATCAAACAGACCTGAGTGGCTATTTCTCTAGAATAAAATAGAATGTTTTCCTGTCCAGGTAGGATGTTGGAGCTGTGGAGTTTTCTTCTTACCCAGAGTCAGTGGTTTGAAGTCATCTCGGCTTACTAGTGCAATAAGTAATATTTTGTAGTGCGTTTGTTGGTAAATAATTAATGATTATAGCTGTAAATTAAAACTAATTACTGCTTGCTTCTTCAAATGGGTTCAACTCAGCTTGATTACTGATAATAAAATCTGCTTCCATATGTGATGGGATGGGCATACGAACATTTGTTGGAGTTTCCTAATATTTTCTTTTAAAAACTACTACCTAAAAACAAAATAAACTTGTATGAGGCATTTTATTAAACTTCACCATTGTCAATAAGCATGTTGGCATTTCTTTGAGTATTTTTTTAAGTATAAAAGTTGATCCATGAGCTTATGAAAAGTGTCACCACAACTTTATTTGCCCAAGTAAGTAGGAGTCAAGGCAGTTGCCAATGGGAGCATTCATACTTTTTGCCATGCAGTTGGGTATCTGAAGAAATGTTGTAATGAAATGATGGAAGAAATGCAATGAATTTGAAAGACTGGAAACTTTCATAAAGGAAGTACATAAAAATATTTTAATACGGTGGCGATGCACTAGGCATCATGTGGTTTCTTTGTCCAGTTCGCCTTGTCTGAGTACTAATCAGAAAGAGAACTCCCTGTGGAGTTACTGGAAGAAACGTCCCTGGTGTCACAGAGAGAGTTCGCTTGAACCTGGAGGATATAACAAATGGCTGTTCCTGAAGATGCACTCAGCTCAACACGGAATGAGAGAGTCATGTTGCCCAGCAGTTCTTCTCTCTCTCTTTCTCTGCCTGCCTCTCTCTCTCTCTCTTTCTCTGCCTGCCTCTCTCTCTCTCTCTCTCTGTCTGCCTCTCTCTGTCTCTCTTTCTCTATCTCTCTCTGTGTGTGTTGAAGGTAGAGCCCATCCAGGCAGCTAAACATGAGAA
>NW_012112364.1:5249531-5269363 GCF_000951035.1 Colobus angolensis palliatus | reverse complement strand
TGGTCTCGATCTCCTGACCTCGTGATCCGCCCGTCTCGGCCTCCCAAAGTGCTGGGATTACAGGCTTGAGCCACCGCGCCCGGCCCTGCAGATTGTTTTATGGAAACCTTTGTATATGCTGCCTGGTGTGATCGCACACCAGGTTACAGGCCACAGGACAGAAGTTTAATGTTCTAGATTTTCGATTAACTAGTGGTTGTCCAGGTCTAATCACTCAGGGGGCAAGTTCCCTCTTTATCTGCAAAGAAAAAAAAATTCCTAAAATGACAGTGCAAGTTGAATTAGGTTATCAAAAGTTGAATATTCCTTGTAAACAGCAGAAGAAAAATGGTGGTTGTTTTCTTAACGTTCTCAAGTCATTGACCATTCCACATTTCCCTTCTAATCCCCAATGGTACCTGTTATCTGTGACCTCCCACTTGTTTTCTTATTCCTGTTTATGAGAACAGAGCTTCAAAGTAATAAAATTTCAAAGTAAAGGGGTACGCAGTAAAGAGGATTGGGGGTGAAAGCCTCGAAACCAGGGTAAAATCAAGACACTTGCGGCTGATACACTATAATGTAAACTGATCATAAAGCATAGGCGAGCAGCATTCCCCTATTCATCATTCATGATGTGACCAAGAAACTAAGTGCTGATTAAACACCAGGTGCTTTTCTGGAGCAAGAATCCCCTTTACGTCCTCCTTGCGCTGTCATGAAGCGGGGATCCCATTTGAGTAATGTATGACCTCTCCTCTTTCTCCTAGTTTCAATAAAGTGACTTACCAGATTGCCTGACTCAATTTTGTTCTCTTCTGTGCACCCTGTTTATCCTATTGAGAAAGACTGTGATTATTCAGGGTCATAATGAGGTGGGCAAATTCAATTCAGAGGAACAGTATAGCCAGCTCACTCAGTTAACAGCTCCAAAGACACACTATTTCACTTAGACTGTACCAGCAGTGAAAGTGATATTTTTAATCTCCATTTGACTGACTGAGCTGGTTCCCTACAACACAGGGAGGGAAGCAGTGGTTTTTTTAATTGGATACCCCTTGCCTTACATCAGGTACTATTCAGAATAAACATAACAAAATTTGACCCTAAAATATTTTTGATAGGTAAGATGAAAGAATGAACACAAAGATAATTTAAGATAGATGATTCAGAAACCTTGGTTTTGCGTCTCAACTTTATCATTTACTAGCTGTGTGCTTTGGGGAAAGTTGGCTTAACCTCTCTGAGATTTAATTTCCTCATTTGTAGAAAGCAAATCATAACCCCTGCCTCACAGAGATAATACGAGGATCAACTGTAATACTGATGCAAAAAGTTTTATAAACTCTGGAGCTAAATAAACTCTTGTGTTTTTATTATTACTATGGGAACTAGGTTCCCAGCTTGTCTTCCTCCTACGCCCACCTGCTCCACCAGCTCAGCCCCATTCCGATTATTTACCGGGAATACCACAACGTTTTTCTTGTCTCCAAACACGGAGTGGGCCAATGGCCATGACTTCAAACACCACAGCTAATGTCAGTGCTCGGTGTCATCTAGCATGAATTATCTGTTGCTGTCCTCAGACCAACTGCTGGGTTCTTCCCAGGGAGGCTCCGTGATTAACCATCTTTCCTTTAGCTTTTTGCCGATAGCTAATTGCCGCATTTCCTGGCTTTGTGCTTTCTCTATTGTCCTACACATACCCCTGTTTTCTCTGACGGAGAACCTCATTAGTTACTTGCTCGGCCTTGGTAGCTGTGTCTAGGATCTCTGTGTCATAGGACTCCTGCTTGTCTTGCTCTTTCTTGAACTCTTAAATTCCCTGCTGGTCACAAAGCCCTGTGGTGGACACTGGCCATCCACATTGTTTAGACCCCTAGTGTCTCTGCCATGAAGGATGGCTTTCATGGAGGTTATAGGCCTGGGCTCTGGAGTCAGACAGCTCCTCCACTTAAAACTGTGCACTCTTGGTTACGTAACTAGCTTTATTTTTTCTTTCTTTTTTTTTTGAGACGGAGTCTCACTCTGTCGCCCAGGCTGGAGTGCAGTGGCCGGATCTCAGCTCACTGCAAGCTCTGCCTCCCGGGTTCCCACCATTCTCCTGCCTCAGCCTCCCCAGTAGCTGGGACTACAGGTGCCGCCACCACGCCTGGCTAGTTTTTTTGTATTTTTGTTTTTAATAGAGACGGGGTTTCACCGGGTTAACCAGGATGGTCTCGATCTCCTGACCTCGTGATCCGCCCGTCTCGGCCTCCCAAAGTGCTGGGATTACAGGCTTGAGCCACTGCGCCCGGCCCACGTAACTAGCTTTCTATACCTCACTTTCCTCATCGGAAAATAGGGTAATGGTGGCTAGAAAATATTAGAGTTATCATTAAATGAAAACAAATGGGCTAATAATTAGTATAACACCTGGCATATATTAGGCACTCAGTGACATTTGTTGTTGTTGTTTTTATCATCAACTAAAATAAAACATCTTAACTCTTTCTTCCAAATTAGTGTATTAAAAACAATAATGTTCTAAGGGGAACAAAAAATAAGAGGAGCGAGGAGGTTATTAGTCTTTTTTCATCCTGCTCTAAATACCTACTCCACAGAGATGAATATGAATCTATAAGATTGGGAGAGATAAATGCACAAAAAGAATAGATGTACACACACATATGTACATATATACATAGCTGTATATACCTGCATATAAACTCACACATGTGTGTATGTGTATGTATGTTCATCTATAATTTTATATATGAAGAAAGGAAGAAATAGGAAGAAACCTCAACATTTTACCTTCTGCACATTATGATATATTGTAACATTCAGAAGACAAGACTGTTGAGCTCTCTCCTTTGCTTTTTAAATAGGTGATATATGATGCTTAAGTCATATGAGTTGTAGCGTGAGTTAGCTCCAAATAAAAATTTGTGACCTTTAGACCTTATAATCCAAGTCACTTTTGGTAAAAGCAGCTGAAAGTTACGTTTATAGAACTTATTTAGAGATTTTCCAGATAATAAGGATTGAAGAGAAACACCAAAGACGGCCCCAGAATAGCAACTAGGGCATTTCCTTTGACAGCTGCAGCAGATCTAGTGGAACTTTAAATTAGTCTCAAAACTGAATTGAGACTCTGAAACTCGACTAGCTTACTAACAATAGTGTATGGTGCTGAGCAACTACCAAGGGGGGCAAATACATAATAGAGAAAAAAAAATCATAAAGCACATTATTCACATAATTTAATGGCATTTATGAACTATTAGAGTGAAAATCCACCAGAAAACAGTGTTGTATATGTCAACTCCTTTCTGGTTAGTCACAATTGTGCTTCTATTATTACTGAAAGTAGGTGCAATTGCAGATAAATTTTGAGAATGGAACTACTGTTTCTCTTTGTAAACTTTTCGATAAAGATACTCATGCCCCATCTACATGAGCTCAGTTATTCCACCTTTACTGTGTAATTTGGCTCTGACATCTTCTCTCTTATGTGTTGTTAGGCAGGGTGAGGGAGACGGTTATTGATGACAGAGCGATAACAATCTCTGGATCCAGTATGGAAAAAGATTCCATCCTTGACCTTGGTAATGTATGCCAGCATTTATCAGTCCTCACTGCCAGGTTTCCCAGCCAATTCCTTTGCTTTGCACCCAGGCCAAATGGGGGTTGGTTAGATGCCACCCTGGGAGTGGGGCCTACAATCCTGGAGCAGATTCCCAAAGACATACATGGGCTCCACCAAGTGGAGGAGTTGACTGGAAAGCGTCTCCAGCTTCCCTTATTTTGGCAGTGTCAGTTTGGGGATATTGAGGTTATGTGCAGAGGTATTGTTCAAACAGAATCCAGAAATGAGTTTTCAGATTAGATGCAGAGGTATTGTTGTTCAAACAGAATCCAGAGATGAGGATTCCAGGTTTTAGGAGTACTACAGAAGGAGCTGGATTCACTTGATTTTCAAAATATGACAGAAGAAAATATAGGAGAATGTGTTTACGGTTCTGGGCTATGGAAAACCTTATGAAGAAAGGCTTAAAAATCAGAAGACGTCAAGAAAAAGAAAGAGTTATCTACATCAAATGCAAAAACTTATTGTTGGGAAGAAATACCATTAATAACATTAAAACTTAAGAGTCACTGGCCAGGCATGGTGGCTCACATCTGTAGTCCCAGCACTTTGGGAGGCTGAGGTGGGCGGATCACCTGAGGTTAGGAGTTTGACACCAGCCTGACCAACATGGAGAAACCACATCTTTACTAAAAATACAAAATTAGCCAGGCATGGTGGTGCATGCCTGTAATCCCAGCTTCTTACGAGGCTGAGGCAGGAGAATGGCTTGAACCAGGAGGTGGAGGTTGCAGTGAGTGAGATCATGCCATTGCACCCCAGCCTGGGCAACAAGGTGATTTGTCTGAAAAAAAAAAAAAAAAAAAAAAAGAGAGAGAGAGACATGGAAAAAGAAAAAGAAAAAAAAAAAAAAACTTAAGAGGCACTGTGAAAAAAGTATTTGCAAAACAGGATATACATATGATTCATATTCCTAATACTCAAATGGCGACCACAAATCAATGAGAAGGATAAATTGCTCAATAGAAAAAGGAACAAGATAAAAACATGAAACTAATTCAAAAAAGTAAAAAATACAAAATGTAATAAGCTATAAAATGCCAATTGCGGACAAAGGCAAATTAAAATAATGGGATACCATTTTTATTCACTACATTTCCAAATCTAACAAATAAACAGAGTGACTGTAACATGCCAGTTTGTCAAGGGTATGGAGAAACCGAGTATAAGATAGTATTGGTGGTACTATTTTTTGGCATAACTTCTTTGGAGGATCATTTGGAGGTTTTTTATAAAATAAAAAATGAATAATCCTATTATTCAGCAATTTTAGTTCTTGACAATTATGCAGAAATATCTACTCATGTGTATAATGATACATACACAAGGGTGTCCAATCAGTACTATTCATGAGGTCAAATGGAGACAATCTACATATACCTAATGAAGTTATAAGTTAATGTGGTAAATCTATACAATGTAGTTCTATGCAGCATTAAAAAGGACCATGGATCAAGGCAAAATTTTCAAGATAAATTTTTAAGTTCAAAAAGCAAGTTACATGGCAATATAGTAACATGTTTATAAAATAAATTGTGAGTGCATGCAAATGTGCATACAGAATAGAAAAAGTCTGAAATGATATCTGCCAAACTTCCAATTCTGGTAACTTCAGTTGGATGAATTGAATATAAAATACTTATCTTTCTCTCCCTGTCTAACTGTATGTAAAATAAGAAATATTTTGATGTTTCTCTTATATTTCTCATATATATATATAATATATTCACTTCAAATGTGTAAAATATGAATACTTATAAGCTATGAAACTATGAGGTTTTAAAATTTGCTTTTTATAATTAGAGAAAGCATCTCGCTGATATTTCTAATATCAGGGTAGCTTAAAAAGGTCTTTGGCGTGATACATAATGCATTATAAATGTATTAAACATTGTAAGTCAACAACCATCAAAATAAATAAGAGTTTCCTATTGCCATAATATTACACATCATTTATATAGGACCTATTCATTATAAAATAACTAAAATGGTGTACTGTGAGACATTTAAAAAAATATCTTCTGAAATCAGAAGAAACACATTGAAATATTTTTAGAAATTACTTAGTATTTTCCATTTTGATGATAACAACAGTAGTTGTGTTTGTAGCACAACCTTCTTAAAAAGTTTTATATACATGTTGTGGATGCTCTTTTGTTCCCCTTAAGTTCTAAACAAGCATAGAAATGAACTTCACAGGCTACACCTGGCAGAACCTTTCCTTGCGTCTCTGCCTCATTTCATATCAATGAAGGATACAGAGGTGGAAGGATTTTCAGTGAAAGCATAACCTAACTCTTCATTTTGCAAATGAGAAAGGTCTAGAGACAAGAAATAATCACTGAGGATGAAGATGTTTTAACTTCTCTAGCTTTACAATATAGTTTACTCTCTGGATAGTCTAGTCTCTTCATCTTTTCTAGAATTTTCCTGGCAGTTATTTCACACAGTGAAGGCCATTACTAAGCCTGTGGGAGAGCTGGAGAGGCTGTCCTTCTGTGTCTTCTTAATATCTAAGTTGCTGTAGACCTCAGTGTTAAAATACTGTACCTCTACTCCTAGGAATGCAGTTCCAGAGGAGTAAAGACCTTTTATGCCCAGATCAAAAGGCTCCATAAAGATGTGTGATGGCAACAGAGTGTTAAGGTCTCTTTGGCAGCCTGGGGTGCACAGCTTTGAGGGGCTCACTGGGCTGGGCCAGGCCTGGACGTTCAGTGGCCATCTGGTTTGCTGAGTACTTGTTTTTCTTCACTAACACACGAACTTCTGAGAAGCAAGAAAAATATAGGCTGAAGCCCGACTAGTCACTGCTACATGCTTTAAGAATATTCGCTGCCCCATTCAAAAGAGAATTGAAATTTGGAAGGTAGTACTTTATATTTATACTCTTTATTCATGAAAGAGGTTATTTGTTCATAAAAATAGTTGTCAGAGATGAATATATTTACGTAAGAATATAGTTTAAAATCACAAAGGATTGCAACTTTCTGGATCATTCTGCTGACGGACAATTTGAAAAAAAATACTTGATTGTGCACACAAATGAGCTTTGGTTTATTGCCATTTGCAGCTCTTACTTAAGTGGAGAGAGAAAATTTCTTCACCCCATTTCCTAGTGTTCCAAGCTCAATAGGTCTACTCCTTGCTCTACTTTTACCATGATGTCACGTATTTCAAAGTTATGTAGTTCCTCTTTGAACGCATGTTTTCCATTTTTCTTCTTCTGTTATGCTCATCCTCTTTCTTACTGTAATGCAAAGAAAAATGTATATTCAGGTTAAATCATCTAACTTCTGGTAAGTGTAAGAGACCGTGTGAGACTCATGTTTTGTATCACTGAACCTGCAAAATCATGTGAGATAGGTACTACTAGTTTCAAGATGGGACAATTGAGTCTCATAAAGCGGAACGATGTCTCCAAGTCCAAGAGCAAGTTCATGTTGGAGAAAGACATTTAGGTGGCTCTGAATGAGCCGTGTCTTACTTACCCCTCTGACCTCATCTCATACCACTTTTCTCCTTCCCCACTAAGCTGTAAGCATAATGGCTTTATTTATCTTTATCAAATACTCCAAGCTCTTTCTCATCCTAAGAACTCTGCATTAACTCTCCCCTCTGCCCGGTAATCTTTTCATGATCATCAACATATTGGTGGCCCCTTCCTTTCATTTTGATTTCACTGTAAATATCACCTCCTCCAATCATTCTTTCTAATCTAGTGCAGTCAGCCACACAGTGCCTTTCTCACACCAATGTACTTGAACTCTCAGCATAGCCCTAAGAATTATCTACTACTACATTTCCTGCCTATATTTAAAAATAAATCTCCTTTTATAAAAGTACAAGCTCCACAAAGCACAAACATTCTCTTGTCTGTCACTGTTTCCCTCAGCACCTAGAACATCACCTAGATGGTACCCAGTAGAGGCTGGATGGCTGATTGGTGACTGTCTCTAACTTGCTGAGACCAAGGGGAGGGTGGGCACATGAGAAAAGTTTAAACCCTGGCTCTTGCCCTCAGGATTTGTAACCCAGCACCTGGTGTGTCTTCAAGCAGAAAAAGTCCTGTACAATTTGATTATGACTATGGTGTAGATTTATCAGATACTAAAAATAAGTACCTGTATGTAAATTTTGAGGGGAGAAAAGTTATTCCAGATATTTAAACTAATTTTATATTGATAACCTAAACTTCATATGATAATATGTGTCTTTAAAAATACCACATACCAAGGGCTTACTACAAAGTAACTATGGAAGAATAATGTGCCCACATTTTGAAACCTTTCTCGATAGGGAAAAACATGATATAGCAAGATGCCCAGGAGAAGACTTAAAGTTGAGTTTGTGATAAAGAGTAAGAAATAGAGACCGAGAGAACAGAGGCCAGAGATCTCAGGCAGTAGACTGTGGTCTCCGTGAAAGTAGAGATTATACAGATATTTCTGAGTCTTCTCATTCCTTGTGATTATACCTCTGGTTCTCACTTTCTCGTTACCTGTGGAAGACAAAATACACATCTATTGAATGATTGAGAGCCTATGGAATTCAAATCCAAAGGAGATGACATGGTTCTTACCTCCTAAGTAGTTTTCTGTACAAATGATAGAAACAGCATCAATTCCAAATGGAATGTATATTAGGCACATTAAGGTCTGGAACTCTCCAGGGTCAGTTGGAGCTTCTCTGGGGACAGATCGGAAGAGCCCCATTAGGATTTTGCTTTCCTTAGCATGAGTTGGTGGAACGGGTAAATCGAATTTGTGGGAGGCCATTGCTTGGACTGAGCTTCTGGACTCAGCCCCAGCAGACCAGACCAAACCAGAATAAAGTCATTCATGCCAGGTGTCACATCATCAAACTGAACTTTGAAACAGGCCTCTTTTCCCCAAAACAGTAGATTTGCAGCAACTAATCAGAAGGGCCTAGTCTCCCTGAGCTGGCATGATACGGAAGTCCCTTTGTTGTATCTCTGTAAGGAATGTCACTTGGAAACAACCAATCCGCTTCGGTTGCGTCTTTCTGCTTTCTTCAGTACTTTACAGCTTACAGAGCCCGTCCCCTGTGCTCAGCTCATCAGAGTGCCTGTGGATCCACAGCTGGAATGCTGCTCAATTCATGAATTGTGAACAAAAGACAGATTTTAAACTAAACTTGTTGAAATTGTGTTTTTTGAGAGTACTGAAATTGTATTTTCATAATCTTAACATGAATTCAAAGACTAGCATGAAATTGGCTGTCATCCATCATCATATACCGTCCTATACCTTAATTTATCCACATTTCAGGAAGAAATGCAAAATAAGAATAATATTTTTATTTTTCTATTTTTTACTAGTCTTACATAAAAGTATTTTGCTTCTATTCTATTTGGATATAGTTGCTGTGTCTTTGGATTTCTATGTTTTCTTACCATTCTTTTAAAATTATAAGTTTTTCTTGATTATAACTTTTATAATCATGAAAAACAGAAATGCCTCTCACATATTTGCCACCCAAAGAGAACAACTATTTTGGTGTATTTCTTTATATATTTGTTTTACATTTGTAAAATCATTGCAAATACTGAATTTTAGGTACTGAAGTCAGATAAATTGGTTCATAAATTTTCAGTTTATAATTAATGCCAAATATTCCCAATAAGAGGAGATAACAATTTGCTTAGTTTGTCAACACTGAACATAGAATAGGTTTATGTCTTCCCTTTTTTCACATAAAGCTGTTTTATATTTTAAATTATTTTTAATTTGAATATATGTTGTAAATTCAGATTTTTATTGCAGGTGATTGCCTTATTGAACAGGGAGAAAGGGTGAGAAAATTTTAAGTTGCTTATATAACTATTACCAGACTCTTTTCAGAAGTTTGGGACATATATTGCCTCAGCAACGCATACATAAGATTTCTATTTCACATACACCCATCAGCATTAGATAACATGTTAGAAATAGAACTCTAATTTTACAAGTGAAAAAATAGATTTCTTTATGAATTTTTTTTTTAACATTTCTTGTTTACAAAATGAGATAAAATATTTTCAATATACATAGTGGACATTCTTTGTTAATTGTTAGTTGCTTTTTATAAATATCAGCACTGCCATTTCTATAGTAATAATTCTATTTTTACTATGAGGATGAAACAACTAAAGGCCCAGCCTCTTTCTAGAACTTTAACTCATTAAAATAGATAAGAGCACCTCACAGCAAAGACAGAAATGAAATATGCAATTTTACATTATCATCTCAGTTGTGCTTAGGCAAAATACTGCAAGAATTTTTTTGTTTTGTTTTTTTTAAGAGGGAGAAAAGGTTCGGGGAGTTGCAATAATTTGTCCATGGTCAGACATCTAGTAAATACTATACTTAGAGTTTTAGGACTGTAATTTCAAAATTTTCCACTGCATCTGAGGTTCTCACTGATGACATGCAAACCCCTAAGAGAGACATCTGGGGAGGATAGTGAGCTTTCAGAATAATCATCGCAGTTTTTCTGCCTACCAACATATGCATTTTCATAAAATCAATCATCCAGAGCTATGCACCAGAGCAAAAAATATAGCCACAGGTGGCATTAGCTTTCACCTGTTAAGGGGCACCTTGGACTAACCAGCAAAGACATCTTCCGATTACCTGTACCATCTGAGCCTAATGGGATTCTTAGAAGAGAAGCTCATGTATAAGGCTCTGCTCTTCTTCAATCCCTTGATCTGTGTCCGAAGTGCAGAATGCCATCTCTTGCTGATCTCTGCTTGTGGAGCTGGTATTTGCTACACATGTTTCAAATGCACATGGTATTTGAAAAATGATCCTTCATCTGAACCAGCTTTGGAGAACTCATTCCACAGGCTGCACACAAAGCTAGGGATATAACGTAGGCCTGGGAGGCACAGGAAAAGAGCAGATGGTTTTTGAGGATCTGATAAAAGCCAGCCAGCCAATGTGTGTTTTCAAATGCTGAGATGACTTTTGTTTTTGGTTTATATCACTTGGACCTTCCCTCAGCAACCTATCATTAATCAAACAATTTGCCCTGCTTATAACTTCATGGGTCTGAGTTGTAAACATTTGTGAAATTGTAATGTTTGAAAGTTAACGATTGGCCAGTTGAAGGCCTCTGAAGTTCATAGCATTATTACCACATGAGAAATTTTCCACAGCTACTTGTGAATATGCTGAGCTGTTTGCATTCACATTTTCTGGGTATCCTGATTTTGAAATGGAAATTATTATGAAAGAAATTGATTTCCAAGTTCATTGCTCTCAGAGCAGTGTAGATGATGCTCAAGTTCCATCAGAACGAGGCTATTTAATACATGAAACTTACGGAGAAGGGCATTAAGTTTCAAAAGAGCCACTTTGTCCTCGGTTTTCATTTTCGTTTGGTACGCTTCCCTCCTGGCGCTGTCTCGGGGTCTAGATTGGACGGGAACTCGTATGTCTTGGATAAGGCGTTTTTATTGGTTTGTTGTTTTTTGGACATCTTTATTGAATATAAAAGGGAGACTGGGAAATGCCAATAAAGGGAAATTTGTTAATTGTTTTCTTTCTTTTAAAACACTTTTTTTTTTTTTTTTGAGATGGAGTCTCGCTCTGTCGCTTAGGCTGGAGTGCAGGGACGTGAACTCGGGTCACTGCAAGCTCCGCCTCCCGGGTTCCCGCCACTCTCCTGCCTCAGCCTCCCGAGTAGCTGGGACTGCAGGCGCAGCCGCCAGGCCTGGCTATTTTTTTGTATTTTCCGTAGAGACGGGGTTTCACCGTGTTCGCCAGGATGGTCTTGGTCTCCTGACCTTGTGATCCGCTGGCCTCGGCCTCCCAAAGTGCTGGGATTACAGGCGTGAGCCACTGCGCCCCGCCTAAAACACATTTTTAATGTCTTTTAATCTCTTCCATCTTTCCTTCCTTTCCTCCTTCACTTCTTCCTTCTAATTCCACATATCACAGACATTCTTACAGGATGCAAAAACCTGATGATAGTATTAGTAATGACCTGGCCACTGACAGCAGGCAACGATATTCCTAGCAAGTGGGGCCTGAGTGAGCAGAGAACTGTGAGGCTGAGTCTGTCAGTACAGGGGCAGATCCAATCTTTCTTTAAAAGTGGAGCATTTTGTTCATCATAAACTTTTTTTTTGCATTTGATTCTTGTAAATGTTGCATTAAATACTATGCATTTTGATTACCGAATTTACTGACACCTCTTAAATTCTGTGCTAGCAGCAAATGCCTCTCTTATCTTACCCTACCATGTCTCTTATTAAGGAGTATGATAAACCCCTGTAGAAGCAGGAATACAGTAGATAAAAGCTAGGACAATCTCTCTATGCAGAAATTAAACTCATCTGCTAGAAGCTGCTAGAGAAAAAGAAAAGAAAAGGCAATTCTCCCAAAACCACCTTGGATCCTGGGAGAATAGTGGTGCCATCCAAGTCTCTAGCTGACGCTTTAGCCATGGTTACGTTTGCATTCATCTGTTACTTTTGAACAGGTTCTATGCCCATTCTACTTCTGTGCTTTTAAATGATAAAATAATTTTTGTTCTGAAGTAGCCTATTAATTCAAATTATTTCTCCTTAAGAGATTATTTTGAAATGTGAGGTTGATATTTTTATCAAAAGTGACTATTATATATACGCTATCCTCTTAACTATGATTTTCCAATGGCTCAAATAATTTTCAGAATCACATCTTGACTTTTAAAAATCACATTTGTTTAAAAATACCTCTTAATTTCTCCCTCCTGGAGCGATCTCAGGGTCTAGATTGGATGGGAACTCATATGTCTTGGATGAGCCGTTTTTATTGGTTTGTTGTTTTTGGACACCTTTATTGAGTATAAAAGGGAGATTGGGAAATGCCAGTAAAGGGAAATTTGTTAATTGTCTTCTTTCTTTTAAAAGTGTCTAAGATTTCTGTGATGTATCTAAAGCCTTTTTCTTGTTAGTTGTGTGAAGTTTAAGGAGTGAATTGTATTATTACTGTATATTCTGCTTAGTTAGTTATCAGAGACTTTTCACTGTATTTGTATAATTCTTCACAGCAGGTTTGGTTGGTGGTATGATTACCAGGCTGAGAGGGTTTTAAATACTTTTATTTCCAAGTACACGTCACACCAAATATAACACCATGTACCTGCTATCCCAATTACACACATCTGAAAGGAGGAGTTTCCCGAGGCATAAATCTCACTCTATAAGTAGTTCATCTTATTTCAGAGAATATCTTTGAGTAATTACTAGTTACATTTCTCCAGTAAAGACCATACTCAGTTTATTGGAACAGCTTATTTCTCAGTCACATAACCCCTTCAGTCTATAGTACTCTTTCATTTATTCTGCCCCTTACTGCTGAAGAACTCACAGGATGTGCAGTATAATTAAATATCCTCACGATCTCCAGTGCTAGGATTGAGAAAAACTGGAAGAAACAAAGAAAACTGCTAGATGGCTCTATGTGGTTCTTTTCATGTAACAGTTCAAGGTATCCTTCTTGTCTTCTTTTTGTTTTTGAGACAGAGTCTCGCTCTGTCACCCAGGCTGGAGTGCAGTGGCGCGATCTCGGCTCACTGCAACCTCCGCCTCCCAGGTTCACGCCATTCTCCTGCCTCAGCCTCCTGAGTAGGTGGGACTACAGGCGCCCACCACCACGCCCAGCTCATTTTTTGTATTTTTAGTAGAAACGGGCTTTCACCATGTTAGCCAGGATGGTCTCGATCTCCTGACCTTGTGATCCACCTGCCTCAGCCTCCCAAAGTGCTGGGATTACAGGCGTGAGCCACCGCACCCAGCCCAAGGTATTTATTTTTCTTTAGGGTCTATGATTTGTTGTTAGTTTCCCTACTGTTCCAAATTTAAATTAATTCAAATAAGTCGCATTTGGAAATTCGCAGAGAAGTAAGTCCGAATTGTTTCTCCCGGGGAGGAGTAAACATCTGTCCTTGATCAAGCTCATAATTAGCTCAGCTAAGGCAGAAGATGAAATAAGGTGAGGACGGTAAGTTGAAAACAGAACTGGGGTGTGGAGGAGGAGAAAAGAGTAAAGATTAAGCAAAAATCCACACTAAGGGCTTAAGGTTTATATACCCCCGGTCCCTTGGTCCCCTTCCCGATGGCCCAGCCAAGAATACTCATGGAGTCTGACTCCATGCATCATGCCACACTGGCAGCTACACTTTGAGCCCAGATCACAATGCATAATGCACGTCGCCTCTTCATGGAGAAACATCTGCATCTGGCTGGATCTTCCCCTGGCAGAGGGCACGTTCATCATTCCTGGGGAAGTGTGTTTGTGGGAGCAGCTGTGAGAGGACACAGCATAGAAGGACCGAGGGGCCTGTTGGTGCATTTGCCAACTTGGTCTGCTCTGTGGTAATAAACTCCAGGAATGTCTAAACCTGGACTTGTCAAAAAGAAGAAGGTTGTTTTTGTTGGAATGTCTGGGGTTTTATTCATGTTCCCCAAGATTCCCATTTCAGAATCTTTAAATTTTATGGGTATTTTTAAAGCCATAAAACAGTGAGTTCTTAAATATGGTTCCAGGACATAGAACCCCCAAAAAGTCTAGATTTGGTTCACCAGGATAGTCCATGCCACATACTTTGACCGTCATCTGAACCTCTCCCCTCCCCGTCCACCACACTTCAGCATTTTCCACTCATAACATCATGACATTATAACTGTGCTCTCTGGCAATTGTGTCATTGGTGATTAGTAAAACACTGAAACAATGACATCATGTCTATAAAATAATCACAAAAAATGCCGAATATTAGTGACTAAGTCTCAGAATGGAATTTGAGCAACGCCCGTGGTGACTAGGTTCACTTTGTATATTCTGATCTTGCAGAATTTGAATAGGTTTACTTTCTACCTCCTTCTCTTTCCTAGTTTTGCCCTTCCCCCATGTCTCCACTTTCTCAGCTCCTTCCTTTCCCAAGGAGTTTGCCATAAGAAGACCTGTTAAGTTTCAAAATCACCCAATTTACCCTCTGATCTTTATTGGAAGCGTTTCTTCGTTTCCAACTAGAAGCACAGATCTTCTGTAGATACAGGTACTGTTTGAGCTTCCAGACACTTCACAGTTCACAAGCAGTGGTCGAGGTATGGAAATTTTAAAGCACACACATTGTCCAGATGAACGCAAATAAAAACCTGTCTTGCCTACTTGGATCATGGAAACCAGGAATACAGATCACAAAAGTTACCGGTATGTAAGAATTGGAATTCAGTCCAACACCTTCACTGACTGTTTTGAACATTTTAAAAACACAGTAGGCTTTTAAGCTTAAGCCAGAGTGAATTGTAAAGGAAATACCATCCATGTGGTAAAACATCAAAAATGCCCTGCACCATTTGCTACGTCACTGGCTTCTCTCAGTTCATTATTGTTGCTGGGTCTTCAATTAACCTCCAAGTTTCTATCTGTAGAAGAAGTGCATGTACATAATTACAAATATTAGAACATGTTCTCCTTTTTCTGTGCTTATGATAGTACTCTCTTACCGTTAGTAGTCACTTTTTAAAATTTTATTTTAGCAATGGTCTAGCATTTATGCTGTAGACATGTTTTTTGAAGCGGGACATGAAATCCAGGGGTGGTTCAAATATATTTTAAAGTCTGTCTTAGAATCAGAGCTGGAAAGGAGATCTCCCACTTCTCTTTATTTCACAATAACTTGCTTGTTTGGATATAAATTTCCAGAAGACAGGAACCTTACTGATGTACCACCCTGTTCTTTGTGCAGAGTAGATGCTCAGTAAACATTTGTTGGAATGAATGGTGAATAAATGCTGTTCTGTGTATTTTATTTTTAAAAATAAAGTTTGAAAATCACTATCATCTTTTCATCTTTCATTTCTGTGATGCCTTCACATGATTGCTGAAAGTATTTCGGCTGGCTGTGAACTCTCCTAACGCCCCACCAAGATTTCTGAGTGTGAGGCACCAACACCCAAAGCAGCCTTGTTACTACCCCATTGAAAGGGTTGATTCTTTGACTCTTGTGCTCGTTTTGCATCAGTGAGTCCTGCTACAAAGATCCTTGAACACGTGGTGATTTTAATGGGGCTAATAGATTTTGAGATTTCAAATTAAGCACCTAGAAAAGGACCCAAACCGGGCAGCCTTTTTAACACGTCTTCCCTGTTCAGTGGTCCGTTTCGCATAGAAACTTTCTGTGAACTCTGTAGATGACCTTTTCCCTTTCTTTGTTTCCACTTATTCAGACTGCATGCGACCTTTGGGAGCCTAGGGCTTGGACGTTGAGAAGAGTACATGAAAGGATTAAAAAAAAATACATTTTTTGGTACATTGCCTTTGGAGGCATATTAAAATCCTCTTGAATGCTGTTGTCTTTTTCTCATTGAAAAATACCCAGTCTGTTTTCTGTATAAACAGGCCTTTTCTTTTATCTTGGTGATACTGTTTGACAATCCAACCTTATGGCTTAACTATTTTATTTGTCTCAGAATCATTTTTTTTTTTTAGCATGGCCTGATTATTAGAAACAATCTCACTCGTGTTGGAAAAGAATTGTTAGTGATCTGTCTTTCAACTAAGGAGAAAAACAGATACACAAATAGCACTGTTCCCCTGTTGGATTTGCATCGGTTGGTCCCAAATACTTTCTCTGGATTGTTACCTGAAACTGAAGGGGAACTATGGCGATCTGAGTATTCCTCCCATCTATCATTTGCATGAGGACTCTTGCCTAGACCACCAACTTAAAAAAAAAGAAAAATAAGGATTGCTGCATTTTGGAGACTAGAGCAACGCTGCATTATTTTATATCTTTAAATGAAGGTGAATCAGGAAAAGGCATTAGAAGGACTCTAAACAAAAGATCAGGTGATGTATGTTTGCGAATTGGGTTTTGGCGAAATGACGGAGCAGATGATGTTTGCTTTTGCTGTCACTGGGGTCCTAAATCTGCCAGTTTGCTCCTGCCCTGCTTTGTCTTCACTCTCCCTGCCTCATTATCTCATTCTGTAGAGAACCCTTCTCAAATCTCAGTCAATAATAATGTATACTTGGAGTCGGAAAACTTTTTCTGGAAAGGCCAAGATAGAATGCACTGCTATTAGAGATTTTTCTGTCTTCATTGGTGTTTGTAGTATTTTGTTAGAGACAACACCTTCCCAAATGCAGTGTCTCATTATGAATCCATTTCCTCTGCCTTTAGTCCCTTTCTCTAAGCCAGAGACTTAAATGAATATGGGAGGAAAAGTACTGGTGCAAGTGGAAGAATTTCGATATTCTGGAGGTCTCCCCTAGCCCAGATTTACAATGCACAGCAAGGTGACAATCACAGTACCTCTCTCACATTTCTGAACCATGGAGTTGACAGCCTACATTCTGGCAGCATGATTCCCCTGGTTTCTGGCAGGAAGGCATGTTAGCACCGTCTATATTTTAGTAGTTGAGAATTTCTCTTAGATTCTGGCACACCATTTGATTGTTGGCCCTCATTTACAGTGAGAGATGTTAGAAATGAAATGTGTATTTGCAGTGTGTCTTTCAAGCTGCTTTGCTGGGAAGTTGAGAGCACAGCTGCTAATCACACCTAACATGTATTCCTAGATCACGTCTCCAGCTAGTGTCATGCCTCTCTGGACTAGATGGTCCAGTCATGCAAATGGAGTAGAAGCTTTGGTGTTGCACCCAGATGAATGTCAGATAGTGTGGATCATTACCTGCAGAGTTTACTGAGTACTTTTTTCAGATCTTGAGTGCCACGATATAGTAATTTTTCTGCAACCTTAAATGGAATAATTACAATACATTTTTGATGGAAAATTAGCTATGAGGCCTTAAGGTCATGCTGCAGAGAGATCATTTATCACACTATTTGAAGAAATTTTGAAAACTAGATTTATTTGGAAAGCAGTTTTATCCATCAAATGCTATATGCTTGAATAAAAGCTATCATAACCTAAGTTTTATAATTAGACAGCTGGAAACTCTACATAAATATTTGACATCCATGGCAGATTAAAATGAAACTGGGTCACTAGGAAGACTGGTAATGGAATCTTGGACTTAACTGAGCCAGGTTCTTTCACATAAGGGACCCTCAGTTCACCATTCAGCTTAATTTAAAGATTACTGGCTAATTTGGTTTTAAAGGTACTAAAGGTGAGGAATGAAGGTATAAATTAAAGAGGCTCATGCAAGATCACAGATTAGAGTCAGCATCTGAACCAGACCCTAAGTGAACTGGATTCCCCTCTATCTGTCCTCCTTTTGCGTAAGGTCTAAATTTGACTCATCCCTTGCTAGTATAACCCTCTCAGGAAAGGTCTTTTGTTTCATAGATCTTTGTAAGTGTACTCAGAATCAAACACAGAACATCAGACACAATGGTTGCTCAAACAATAATTTGTGAAGGAATTTAATTCTATCATGAGCATTTCCTGACCTCCAGCATCTCATACTTCTTTGTTTACTCATGTACCTGCATCTAGGTAAGACCTTATGTCTCTGATTCATCCGCAACAACTTTCTTCACAATGGAAACTGTCAAGGTCAACTATGTGTCACTTAGGTGTTTTAATCTTTGCACAGAAATGTTATTTTTTCTTGCCATTCTGGAAGAATTTCACAAACATTTCAGAGACTGACTAAATGATTACAGAATTTGTGCATTTCTGCCAAATTGTGTTGAATAATAACAACAAAAATAAATAGCATTAGTCCTGAAGTCATGCAGGAGCAGGTTTAGACAGAGAACAAAGCACGGTATGTGTGAATTGGCTAACTAACATGCTTCACACAACACTGGCTGTATTGTCAGCAATAATAAAATCTGAGAAAAGGTCTTGGCAAGCGTGCTGTACATTTCTTTGTTTTTGAGCTTTGATAATATGTTGGCTGTGATGTGATCTTTAATACACCGAGACATGTAAAATGCAGCTTGTTTTTAAAAGTCATTGCCAGTGACTGACAGATATTTATTTCAATGGCAGCCGTGATCTGAATGTCTCATGTCATTCTGTACTTGCTCACTTTTCCATGAATAACTTATCATGTAAAGCAGACATGTTTGGACTTATTTAAACTCCGTATATAACCCCAGGTTAGTGAGGGCTGTCTTGGAAGACTCAGGGAGAACTGCTGTATCTCTAGGACATTTCACTCTGTTTCAGTTCTATGATTTTGCTCTTCCTATATTGACGACCAAAGCACTTCAGTTTCGTGATAAACTATCCAACAGATCAGCATTCAAAAGTTTGTCCTGAGGCATTTTTGTGTAATTTCCACCTATTATAATGGTTTATTTGGCAGTTGAGTATTTTATGTATAATTTTGTTCATGAAATGAGAACCATAAGGACATCCAGTTTTATCATTACATGCAGGAATCAACTTATCAAAGCCAAAGTAACGGATGCTTAATGCACCCTCAATAGAGCTAATTCCTTAAGGAAAGTCCCCATAAGGAGTCATAGAAGTTACATCAAAATGTAACTTCTATGCATTTTAATGAAAAACCTCCTGGGAAAATTATAGGTTATAGATAATTACCAATATCCTAGGTTTTTATTTCATTAGCTCACATTTATCTTCAATAGTTAATTTACATTATTGCACTGAGGGACTGAGAGTTTCCTGGGGAAGAAAAGAGAGGGCAAAGTCATTTAGGAACATACTGCATTATCTATGAGGAGCAAAGCAGTGGGGAAAGGTGAAATGAGCAGGTAGTAGTAGTAGGATATTGAAAGAATACAAAGAGAGGGTCAGTTCTTTGGTTCAGATTCTATTAATATTTCTTCAGAAGACAGGAGTCTCTAAACTAGTGTTTGAAAACTGGCAGCCATGTTTTCTTGAGCTAATAAAGTACTTTTAAAAGCTTTGAGTTTGAATGCTTTTAGGTGAACATGCTGTCTCTGGTACCAGAAACCCTAGAGTTTTATAGGCCACGGCCCTGAAGACTTTGGAGTTTAGAAACTCAGATTTACCATGCTTGATCTGTAGAGCACTATCATGCAAAGTGCTGTTGGAGTTTTAGTATGTGAATTCTTTTTTTTATTTATTTTTATTTCTTTTATTTTTTTTATTTTTTATTATACTTTCAGTTCTAGGGTACCTGTGCATAATGTGCAGGTTTGTTACATATGTATACTTGTGCCATGTTGGGGTGCTGTACCCATCAACTCGTCAGCACCCATCAATTCATCATTTATATCAGGTATAACTCCCCAATGCAATCCCTCCCCCCTCCCCTCC
>NW_012112364.1:5242470-5243011 GCF_000951035.1 Colobus angolensis palliatus | reverse complement strand
TATCTTAAACAGAATAACTGTCTGCCAACAATTTTGTATCCAGGAAAACTATGTTTCATAAATGACAGAGAATTAAAGTATTTTTCAGAAAACAAGTGCCTATGTTTACTAAAGTCTAGGATAATTGTTGCTTTCCTCCTTCAAAGAAAGTCCCAGCATAGGCCGGGAAGAAAACCTAGGAAAAACTCTTCTGGACATTGGCCTAAGCAAAGAATGTATGATGAAGGCCCCAAAACCAAGTGCAACAGAAAGAAAAATAAATAAGTGAGACTTAATTAAACTAAAAAGCTTCATATAAGCAAAAGAAATAATTATTAGGGTAAACAGACCACCCACAGAATGGAAGAAAATATTTGCAAACTATGCATCCAACAATGGACTAATACTCAGAATCTAGAGGAAACTGAAATAAGTCAGCAAGAAAAAAATAATAACCATTAAAGAGTGGGAAAATGACATAAATAAACATTTTTCAAAAGAAGTTATAGAAATGGCCAAGAAACATGAAAAAAAGTCCAACACCACTTCGTCAGGGAAATGC